>NC_056731.1:419175283-419258019 GCF_019279795.1 Protopterus annectens
CCTTCAACCACCATATTCCCCTTCAAACCCACCTTCAACGGGGGCTCATCTCTACTCTTCCCTCATTAGACCAATCATTGAGTATAATGCCCCATTTGGCATGTACTTCACTAAACACCTTCAACAGCTAGAAAGGCCACAAAAGTACCTCATGAAGAGGATCCTATGCCTTAAACACATGCCCAACATGGACAGACTCAAACAATTCCAGCTTTTCTCTGTCTCATATCATCTATTAAGAGGCGATCTCTGCTTGACTTACAAAGCCATGTCTGACCCAGCCCTGTTAGAAATGTTACACCTAAAGAAATCCCAATCCAGATGCTACAGGGACCTCACCCTCATTGCTACAATCAACAGAACATGCAGGAGGGACAGGTTCATAACCCAGAGTTGCATGTGCTCTGGAAGCAGGGCACCTCACTGACCCTTTTTAAGAGAAATCTTGATGAGTGGATGGGAAATAGAAAGTTCACCCTGGGGATCACTCCAGTGCCTCTACTTGATAGAGGCACCGGGAACTAACAGCAGCATGATGCCAGGGCACTTCTATGGGCTAGGCTAGTAAAAGCTCCAGGGCTGTTGGCCTAGTACACACCTATGAGCCTATGAATCAAGACTGCATGTAATACTAGAATGAATAAGAAGAATAAACACTTTATGAATAATATGCAACTGCACAAGGAATGAGACATATTTTTTGTAGTATGAATAAAAGAGAAGTATGAGTAAGTTAAGAAGCATACACTTGTAGCACATGATTGGGAGTTTGACTCCCAGACACAAGGTACAGTGTTTGATTTTCACCTTCAGGAAGGAAATTGACTAGGGTTAGAATGGTCTATTAAGAAAACTAGTCCTAGCAATTAGCTATGAACTTATGAAATCATGAATCTAAGGAAAAGAGCCAATGAAAAATTTACACAAGGCCTGGCACCCACATCCCTTATTGCCAGAGGTAGCTTATACTTGCCTGGCCCTCAGTGTCCTACTTGATTGCAGGATATCATTATTCTTTTGGAAAAACTTGGCTAGGCTTAGAAAGGCCCCTTGACTCATTATCCTAGCAAACTGTTACTAGGCTATCTCTGAGAATTTGGCATACTGATTAAGTTGTTTACCTTACAGACAAAAGGTGCAGGGTTTGATTCTCACATGGGGTAATTGGCTAGACCTAAAGGACAGTTAGCCTAGTACTAATCTGTGAGCTATTACTATCTATTAACAATTTAATAGCACTTTGATGGGAGATTTTAGAAATGCAAGTTATGTAAAATAAGATAGAATATCAGTGAACAAATAAGACAGAAAATACATTTGATTAGCAAACTGCTTATAAGAAAGGTATATTTTACATATTGTTGCATATGTCAGAAATGTGAATGCATGAGATCCCATATAATTTACACAGAAAATTACATAAAATATTCAAAAAGATCCTGAAAGCTGAAATCTGGAATATGGTCACATACATTTTGAAGTTTTTTGCACATTGTATGTCATTAGATTCACTAAGACCTCCTAAAATAACTCATTTCTTAAGTCCGAAAAGAAAGTATTTTATTGCTGAGTAAGTTCACTCATTTTGATAGAAAGTAGAGTAGATTTTTCAAGATGTTTGAACCTGGGAAGAGAGAAATATGGTTTGAAAAGATAACTTTGTAATATAGGGTGCAAATGTTTTTTGACTCTGTTGAGTAGCAAGATATTCCTTTTGACCTTAGTAATGTACAGGTTTATTATGAATTAATTTAATGAGTCAATGGATGTTTCAATATTTTGATATTTATCATAATAAGAGGGTTGCACAAATTTAATATATAGACACTTGTACTTTTAAAATTAATTCAGAGGTTTTGTTAGCATTATAAAATATGTATATGTTCTTATAGCCTGAAAAATGTATATATGCATTGATTTTCCAATTGTATAATAGTTTGGTAAGATAAGATTGATTATCACCTATAAGTTTATAGAGAACTTTATCTCTTCATGTCCAACTCTGTTCGACTTGTTTATTTAGAGATTTGGTTATAATAAGTTTAAATGAGCAAGTAGTTTAGGAATATTTAATAGATAATTATACTACAATTATATAAATACATATGTATTATACTATTTGTCAGATTATTTGGGATTAATAGAAGTAGATTATTAAACTTGTATATAGTAATGGGGGAATAGTTTTAAATAAGTTAGTCTCTTTTTTAACACACACACACACACACACACACACACACACACACATATACATATATATATATATATATATATATATATATATATCTATATATATATATATATATATAGGTTCATAGGTTCATAGGTTCATACTAGGCTATCTGCCCTAGGGCATTTATAAGCCTAGCCAGAGTTTGTTTGGCTTTCGCCACCCATTTTAAATGAGTTTTGCTATGCCCTTTTTCGAGGTTAGTATACTGTGCCTCTGTCTAACAGTGACACTGAAGTGATACCCGGGGTAAACCTACGATCTCCCATCCACTCATCAAGACTCCTCTTGAAGAGAGTCAATGAGGGACTCTGCCTAACCTGGACTGGGATTTTATTCCAGAGTGAAGGGAGCCTCTGGGTTATGAATCTGTCCCTCCAGCATGTCCTATTTATTTCAGTGCTGAGGTTCAAGTCTCAAGCGTAGCTCGATGGGATTTGGATTTTCTGAGGTGCAGCATGTCCATTAATTCGGGTTGGACATGGCTTTATACGTCAGGCACAGATCGCCTCTGAGCAGGTGGTATGCCACTGAGTAGAGCTGGAGTTTCTTTAACCGGGCAGCATATGGCATCTGTTTGAGCCCTTTGATCCTCTTGGTGAGGTACTTTTGGGGTCTTTCCAGTTGCTGCAGGTGTCTGGTAAGGTACATCCCAAAAGAGGCATTGTACTCAATTATGGGCCTGATGAGGGATGAGTAAAGAGGCACGATGACCTCCTCTGATCTAGATGTGAATCCCTTCATGATTAGGCGGGCTATATAAAATGTTTTTCTAACCACTTTGGCCACATGGTTTTCAAATGAGAGATTGCTATCAACTTGGGTCCCCAGGTCCCTAATTACTTATTCCGTACTTAATGGATTACCACCTATGTGGTAATTTGTGGGCACTTTGTTTTTGCCAAAGGGGATGACTATACACTTTTTAGCGTTTAGTTTGAGGCCATGGCTCTGGCACCAGTTGTCTGTTTCTATGAGGCCCTTTTGTAGGATACTTGTGTCAGCTGGAAAGTCGATTATGGCACCTAGTTTGCAGTCATTTGCGAACTTGGTCAGCCACAGTCCTTCCGTGTTGGCCTGTACCTCCGTGAAATATATACCGAACAAGAGAGGTCCCAGGACTGAGCCTTGTGGGATGCCACTTGTAACTGGTTTGGAGTTTGACATGGCTCCAGCAATTCTAACCATGTGGGTTCTGTCCTTGAGCCAGTTTGCAACCCATCTAGTGACATAGGGGTTTATATTTAAGCTGATGAGCTTATCTATAATGCCCGAGTGGGGTATTGTATCAAAGGCTTTTGTGAGGTCCAGGTAGGCTGTGTGGACCACCTTCCCCTCGTCAATGGCCTTGGTGACTGTTTCAAAGAAATCGGCCGGGTTTAAGAGGCAGGCTCTGCCCTTAACAAAGCCAAACTGGGTAGGATCCAGTGTCTGTAGGTCCCCAATATCTTTATTTACGAGGTCCATGATGATCCTTTCCATAGCTTTACAGACCAAGCTAGTCAGGCTTATGGGCCGATAGTTTTCAGGATCTGTTGAGGCACCACCTTTGTGGAGAGGGACCACTGTTGCTGTACGCCACTCTTTGGGTACATATCCTGTAGTAAGGCTGAGATTGTACAGTAGATTTATGTTTGGGTTTAGCTCTTCTTGGAGTTCATGTAGGACGCAGCCCAGGACACAGTCTGGTCCCATTGATGCTGTGTTTTTTGCTTTGGAGAGTACGACACTTACCTGAGCATCTGAGATGTCAGGTGGGCAGCACTCTGCTGGGATAGATATTTGCCCTTTTGGTGGGAGTTTGCGCTGAACCTGTCAGCTAGGATGTTAGCAATGTCTGTGGGTTCAGTGTATTTTTTGTCATTTTGGACTAATTCTGAGCATATCTGGGAATTCCCACCCAGGTTCCTAACATAACTAAAGAAAGCCTTGTGATTATCCTTAGTGTCCTGTGCAATTTTTCTCTCGAAGCTAGCCTTAGATGATTTTATGAGTGCCCATAGTTTTTTGCTAATACTGATCAGAGATGCCTTCCCTTTTTGGGATTTTGCTCTATCATGTAGTAGCCTCCTCCTACTATTGTATAGTCTGTGTATGGCTGGGGTCCACCAGACAGGACGCCTGCCTTTGGAGGATTGGTTCTTGGTTCCATTTGGGATTACATGATCCATGCATTCCTGAAGGTGCTCATAAAATGCATTTATAAAGGATTCTGCGGTCTGGGCCATATTTTCCACAGGCCCAGGGGCTTTGAAGGATTCCACCTCGGTTTTGAGGAGTGTGAAATTTGCTTTAGAGAAGTTTTTTCACTGTGGTTTTCTGGGCAGGGGGTGGGGTTGGGATGTGAATATCCAGTGAGATTAGTTTATGGTCTGATCTTACCAGTGAGGGATACACTTCTGGTCTGGAGCATAGAGCCCCCATGTTGGTGATGATCAGGTCCAGTATGTTTTTCCCTCTTGTGGGAGTGGTAACAAGGTGGTAACATCAGGGAAGAAGTAGAAAGAGGTAGAATTGATAGGTTCAAACCCATCATAGGTAGGGGAAGTCATGGTGACAATAGCATCTCAAATCCTGATAAAAATAAGAACAATAATAACAATAAGGATTTATTCACAAGGAGCTTAGTGGTGGAATATAACGCTTCCAATCAAAAACTGAAGGATATTATGAATAAAGAATGGAAAAAATGTTCTTCTTTTACTGATATGGATGAAATATCCAACATACAACCTAGAATAGTATACAAGAATTCTCAAAATTTAAGGAACATATTGGAGAGAAATGTGTGTACTAAATATAAAAGTGATAGGAATAAGTTGGGAACATATAAGTGTGGTAGATGCCAGCAATGTCCATATATTATTAATAAAGGGGAAATATATGTGGAGAGTAGAAAAAGATGGTTACGAAGCAGAGGTTTTTACAACTGTGAAAGTAAAGGAGTGGTATACCTGGTTATTTGCCAGAAATGTCAGTCTTTTTATGTGGGCAAAACCGAAAGGTAATTATAGTGAAGAATATATGAGCACACATACGACATTTTGAGAGGGAAACAAACTAATGCACTTTTTAAACATTCGATCAGTTGTACAGGGTTTAAATTTGAATTTTTTGTGTTGGATCAAATAAGACCTGACATTAGAGTTGGCCTGTAGGAAGAAATTTTAGAAAGTAAAGAACTTTGGTGGCAGGTGAACCTTGATGCAAGTACTAAACCGGGATTGAATGAATTCTTAACCATCTCTCCATTGCTCAAATTGAGAGCTAATAAAATTTAATGTAATTAACATTATGGACACTAGAGGGAGTTTATGTATTTTAATTCTATTTATTATAGTTGTATAAAGGGCATTAGTTACCTAAACACTAAAGTATTCATTTTGTCAATTTCTTGAATACATTTAGTAACATCATAATTTTAAACTTAGGATTTTAGACATGAATTTTATGGATAGATTTTATAATATTTATATATTTACTTTTTAACTGTTTTTACACATCAAATAAATGAACTATAATGGTAACTGTAATTTAAAGCACTCAGGCACTTTAGGAGATAGGCATTAATATTTATTAGTTGTGTAACGTGATTTGTCAATTTGAATTTCTTAAGTAGTGGTTCATTGGATCCAGGATAATTGATTTATCTTGGTTAAGGTATTTAAACTCATGGGAATTGATTGCACTTTGTCTGATGAAGTCCTTGATTTCAGGACGAAAACGCGTCTGGTGTAATTGGATGAAGAAAAGCGTTTATTTGTTTGTATATGTTCGTGCAGCACCTGGTTCTTTGTAATAAACGAGTGTGGAGTTCAAGATTCTTTGGTCCTTGGCATTCTTTTTGGATTTATTGGTCAGTTTGGAAGTGCCACTTGTACTGTTTCTTAGTTTACTGGTAACAAGTTGTTTCATAGCATTTGAGTTTATAAAGTCTAGGAATCTTTGGGCTAGGGTGTTGGAGCTAGAGTAATGCTCCCAGTCTATGTTTGGGTAGTTGAAGTCACCCAATATAATGGTGTTTGGAGAGACCTTCATATTTTCCAGTGTCCTCAGGAAGGCCAAGTGGGGTTCCTGGGTTTGGGAGGGTGGTCTGTAGCAGGCTATAAACTGGAAGGCAGTTTTACCCACTTTTAGTTGCACATGGATAGTCTCTGATGCTTCGTGCTGTGCCACCAACCTGGAGGGTGTGGGTATCTTTGACGAATATTGATACTCCCCCTCCTTTTGTGGTTTGCTCCAAGTTTTGGGGCCGAAAAGCATGGTACGAGGTATAACCTGGTAGTGCTGGGGTGCTCTCGTATAGACACTATTATTGACAATTTAAAGAAATTGGACATGAAATTGCTTAAATTAAAAAAACTGCAACTTGAAGTCTCATACTTCAAACAATGTCTAAGTGAAAACATCATCCCTAAGGGGGTTGTGGAGTGTTTTTTCTCTGTCGGGTCTTATACAAGACCCTCTGTTTTATACAGACTTAATGGTGCTGTTTGAACGGCAAGGAACACAGTTGCTTGAAGAGTTAATTAAGCATTACAATTCTAATATTACTAAACTTACAGAAGAAATCAGTGAACTTGATGATATCATTAAACTCGATTCTGATTTTTTAAGATACAAGTTTGATTATAATAGAATATTTAATAGCATAGATGCACTGATGGTAAAGCTGAAACAAAATAAATCTAAAAAATTGTGTAGGGACAGGATGGCTTACCAAAATCAACAAGCCTATCTGAAATTAAAGATACCTCCTTTACGAGAAGTACCTACAGGGGTTAATAGTCTGGATACATTTGAGATGGGTGATCTCGATCCACCTTCTGTGCCTATTGAAAATAATGACGAGGAAATTGCACAGAATAATGGAACGAGATCGAGCAATAGGATTAAAGCTAACAACTCTTATAAAGGCAGGAATGGTAATAATAATCAAAATTACCAGAAAAATAATAGTAACCAAAGTAATTTTTTAGGTCCACAGCCCCAACGGACCTATTACACCAGGAACAGAGCTCGGAACAACTAAGTTCTGATTCATCCTTTGTTGAGACAGAAAATTTTGAAACTGTTAATGACATACAGATTGCGGTTCAAGAATGTCCCATCATACAAACTAACCTTAAGTGTGATTTTAAAGTGTATAACTTTTCAAGTGTTAGTTTACAGCCCGAACTTATTGAGTTGTTGGCACGTGGTAATACCTTTATTCCTAGCGCACATTTTGATCTTACAAAAACTATTATTGATTTGAAGAGTTTTGTGAGGAAACTAAATTTGAATTTACTATTCAATAATGAAATCAGTGATGCAACGCCATGCTTAAAATTACCTAGTGTTTTCAATCCCCCTTTGCACATAGGGTTACGTGTTTTTGAAAAAGTCTGCTTGGTGGACATTAGACACATTAAGGATGGTCTTGGGACTGTAAAACCACCTACCAGTTCTAACATAAGTAAGAAACAGAGAACAGCCTTGAATAATTTCAACCTACTCCCGGTCCGAGCCGTTAAACCGGACAAGGGGGGAGGGTTGGTCATTTTTGATAATGATATGTATACTGAAAAAATGTTATTAGTCCTGGATTCACCAGCTTACAGGCCTTCTTCCCTTAACAAAATGAATGTCACCTATAATAGGATCAGAGGATATTTGAGAGATATGTTTCTAAGTGGGAAGATTAATATTGATTTATATAATTTTCTGGATATCTCTTTTCCTAAGGCTGTTATGTTTAAATTCCCAAGATCCATAAGGATCTTGGGAATCTATGAGAGCATTGGTGGATGGAAGACTATCAATGACTTACCCATGTGCTAGGCTAATAGATCATATTTTAGGTAAATACATTAAGAATATTCCGGTTGTCTGTAAAGACTCGTGGTCCTTTCTCAGTAATATTAATAACATCACATATGATGAAGGTGATAACTTTCTTACTATCGACGTGGTCGATTTGTACACATCTATTCCCCATCAGGAAGCCATAGAGTGGATAGCTTTAATGCTACAAGAATTGGAGGTTATTCAAAATGAAATAGATATTATCACAGAACTTTTAGATATAGTCCTTGGGTCTAATTTTTTCATTTTTGACAATAAATATTACCTCCAAAAACAAGGAGTAGCCATGGGTTCCCCTTGCGGGGCAAGCATGGCAAACTTCTTTATGGCTTTTTGGGAAAACAAGTATTTATTAGAAAATGCTGATTTGAAAGGAAAAATTCGCTTGTACACACGTTTTTTGGATGATATTTTTATATTATTTCATGGTGATGCATCAGATGTGGAAATTTTATTACATTATATGAATAGTACAACAAGTTTCCTCAAATTCACACATCAGTTTTCTATAAATGAAATTGATTACTTAGATGTGAGGTTGACCAAAGACACAATAAATAACAGATACTTGTCTGTGGTCTATCGAAAACCTACTTACTGCAATTCCCTACTTCATTTTACTAGTTTACATCCACTAAGGCAGAAACGATCTATAGTGAAGGGACAGGTAGTGAGGGCCATACGCATGTGCAACACGGTCCATTCCTTCAAACAGGAATGTAATTTTCTCAAGAATCTTTTCCTTAATAGAGGCTATCCTGATATCCTCATTGATGGGATTATTGAGGAGATAGAATTCAAACGATCATCTGGTTTTTACAAACCTTTATTAGAAGAAAATAAAAGTCATGAAATCCAAAGTGTTAGTTCATTTAATGTATTACAAGAGATTATGACATCAAGGCCAACTCAGATTGATATTACAGTAAATAAGAAAGTTGACTTTTCAACTTGTTTTATTACCACTTTTAGTATTGATTCTAAATCAATTTGTGATATAATTTTTAAAAATTGGCATTTTATTAGTAATAATACCTTCCTTTCAGAAAAGTTAGGATTATTGCCAAAAGTGGTGTATAGGAGAGGAAAAAATTTGAAAGAATTGCTACAAAGAAAATCACATACCAACCAATTTAACAGAAGTCATTAATATGTGGAGCTTGTAATTGGTGCAATTTTTTTAGACCAGGGGAATCCATTTCTATAAAAGGGAAAAGATACTATATCCATCAGAAAATTAACTGTGAGAGCAAATCTGTTGTTTATGTGGCTTTTTGCCAATGCTGTCCAGCATTTTATGTTGGTAAGACCGACCGAAAGTTACGAGAACGTGTCTACCAGCATATATATGCCATTAGAAATAGCAAGGTTGACAATGCCCTTGCTAAGCACATTTCTAATTACCCTGACCACGAGTTTGTCTTTATGGGTGTTGACCAAATGCTTCCTAGTGTGAGAGGTGGCCCCCTTTCTCTTATGTTAGAGCTACGTGAATTGGAATGGCAAATTAAATTGGATGCTTTTAATTCCCCTGGTTTAAAAGAGAACTGTAATATCTCAGTAGTTCTTAGATTAAAAAGTTATATGAGATAGGCCTGATGTTTGAGGTGAAAAAATATGAATATATTATAATATATAATATACTAATTGATAGGATTTCCTCTGACATAAAAGATATATATAAAAAATATATTAAAAATTTAAAAGTTTTTATCCCTGTGAATTAATTGTCATGCAGACATATAGTGTAGATAAATGTTTGGATGTTTTCATTGTTTTTAATTTTTTAATTTTGTATAATAAATACATTTTTAAAGGTATAAGTAGTAATTAGGTATCTTCAGGAATTTATTGACTATAAGGTTAAAGTATATAATAATAACAAATGAATTTAATATATTTTAAATGCTTTTCTTGCATATATATTTCTTATTTTATTGCATTTAATGTATAATACTTATTATTTGTCTGTTCCATAATAGGAGCGCCAAGACAGGAAATTATGTCATTTAAAGAACTTCCTGTACATATTTAAAATGCTTTTTGGCGCCTTTCAGTGATGTTGTTCTGAGGAAGCTGCTTCTTGTTTGTAGCGGTAAAAACGCATTTTATTTTAAAATAAATTGGCGTTCAAGATCTTTGGAGTATTTTTGTGGAATCTTTCGGTGTGTCTTGGATTGGTACTTGCACCTCACGTTTTGGTTTTGCTTGTTTGTTCTTTTGCACTTGGTTTAAGATTAAAAATATAGTAGATAAATGAACTAATAAAGATCAAATAGGGTGCATTATTAATAGATTAATGCATGACAATATTAAAAGAATTGCAACAATCTTAGATTTAACAGAAGAAATGAACAAAAAAACAAAAATGGCCTTAATTAGATTGAACATTGAGATATCTTTCTATTCTGCAGATTGGATCTACTTATTTAAAACTTTAGAAATGTTTACATTTCCAGAACAATTTATTGGACTATTGAAAAATGTCAAGGAGACTCCAAAGCACATATTAAAATTGGATTTTACATTTCTCAAGAATTCACTTTAAACAAAGATACAAAGCAAAGGAATCCACTGTATCCTATTCAATTTGCATTAGTTATTGAACCTTTGGCTAATAGTTTAAGAAGCAATTATAAAATTGATATGTTTCCAATTAATAAGAATTGTCCATCTGAAAGAGAACTTTGTACTAATATAGGAGATTAAATTATTCAATTGAAGAAATAGATGTGGAAATTGGAAACTCTCAAGAAGTAATAATAATAAAATTGAAACTTTAGTGTTAAATCAGTTACTACATAGTAAATTTAAGGACATATAAAGCTGAGACGGATAAGAATTAAAATATTTAAGAAAAAGATCTATCAACATGTGAATAAGATTATTCATTATAATTTTGAAAATATAATTTAAGAAGTGTCACTTCTTATTAAAAATAGAAAGGTTTTTTTTTTTTTTTTTTTTTTTTTTACTTTTCAGGATAGGTTAGTGCTTATTAAAATGATTATATTACCCAAGATTATATATATATATATATATATATATATGGGATCCGTACAGATCCCCAAATGCACTTTCCACCAAAGTAAAAATCACTGAGCATACTTAACTGAAAGTGCTGTTCATGGAAGCAGCACTTTTGGATAAGTATGCTCATTCTGCCTGTCATACTATGGTGTAGATAAGAGAAAATTCCCCTTTTCCCCACTGTAGTGAGACCTCGGGGTGAGAATATTAAAGTAGGGTGGGTGTGGGGGTGCTTAGAAGTAGGTTTAATGTTGTTTTTTTTTTAAATATACTTTACCATAAGTGCTTTTTCAGTGAAAGAGCTTTCAGTAAAGTATGTTCAGTGATAATGGATTCGGACATTTGATCTTTCGATCAAAAGTCCTAGATCCACATACACATATATATATATATATATATATATATATATATGGTTCTACCTGACATAGTCGAAACCACACAACACCGACAACCACATCACCGACACCACATATTCGACAGTCCATAAACACGAAACCACACATAACCGACAACGAAATAACCGACGGTACACAAACACGAAACCCCATACACTGCACACACCACAATAACAATTAAAAACAAAACACATCCCCATTCCACAAACCACACACACAACACAAGCACACCAAAATCCTTACAAGCCCACACTAAACCTTACCTAACCCTAAGGTCCGTCACTTAACCCTAACTCACTTAACCCGCCCTAACCCTAACTCACTTAACCCACCCCTATCCCTCCCTAACCCTAACTCACTTAACCCACCCCTATCGCTCCCTAACCCTAACTCACTTAACCCACCCCTATCGCTCCCTAACCCTAACTCACTTAACCCACCCCTATCCCCACAGACCGTCAATCTCCACACTTACCTGCTCGCACTAACGTCCGTCACTACCGATACTCACACAGCCCTTTCCCATGTCGGCATCCTCGGCGTTGGTGTTGTCATCCGTCGTGTCGGTCTTCTGCATTGTCGATGTTCTGCCACTCGCGATTCGCGTCGGTCTTCTTCACTTTCGATCTTCTGGAGCTCCGGATTCCGATGTCGGTCTTCTGCGCTGTCGACGAAGTCAGGTAGAACCATATATATATATATATATATATATATATATATATATGTATAAATATATATGTTGCATTTAATAGCTTTAATCCCTGACAAAAACATTTAAAGAAAATGGAAAAAATGTTAACCCTAAAAAAGCTGATAATTGTTTATAGAAATCGTATTAGACTATGGGAGTATAGTGGTATAAGCTTATTCCATTACTGCAAATATTAACTCTGTTATACTCTGGTTAGACTCAACATATACTAGTCAATGGAAAACAACTCAGGGAAAGATTATACTAAATTCTTATGTTTATTAAATATGATAAATTGGACGTATGTAAAATTCCTTTCATTTGGTTAATAAAACTTTCCTTTATTAACATTCTTTAGACTCTGCATATATGAAATCAGTTCTAAAAACAAGTGAGAAATATGTTTTCAAAATCCCATTAATTTTAAAATGAAATTTTTGCGGTTTCCCATTGCACAGACCTCTAGATTTAGAGAAACTC
This sequence comes from Protopterus annectens, assembly GCF_019279795.1. NCBI lineage: Eukaryota > Metazoa > Chordata > Ceratodontiformes > Protopteridae > Protopterus > Protopterus annectens. The sequence continues at coordinate 419,187,957 of NC_056731.1, forward strand.
TGAACAATGCTTAAATGAATTTACTAAAAAGGAATGGATTAGTATTATGGTCTGATTGTTTTAAAAAAGTAAAAGCTAAATCACCAGAATGTTTAATAAAAGATTATAAGCTGGATGATTCTGTTAATTAGTTAATATTACCCATCAGTAAGAAATTAAATTAATTTGCAGGTACTATGAGTGAAGAGAAACAGAACACTTTTCCCTCATTATAAGAGAGTATGAGTGCTGTCATCAAGCTTGTCCAAGTTATATAAGTTAATTATAAACAATAACTTTGATGCAAAATTCTGGAACTATTTAAATAGAAGGGAACCGAGTGATTCAATTGGTAACAAGAATAAAACTATGTTACTTAACTCAGTTAGTCAAACATCTTCAAGTTTATACTGGGAGGTTTTTATGTGGAATTCTATACATAGAATATTTGTTACCCCTTATAAAAATTCTAAGTTTAGCAAAATCACTTCTTCAGTTTGTTGGAGATGCAATAAAGATGCAAAAGTTGATTGGGCACATACGTTTATGGATTGTGAAAAAAATAAATGTTTATTGAGAAGGGATAAGTATTTTTAAGGAGTTATGGTCTGATAATTGTTCTTTAACTAGATCAAAAATAGAAAGAGTGTTCCATTTCCTTTATCTTTAAAAGCCAAACAACAAAAATACTTTGAAGTCTTTTTGCAGTAGCTTGAAAAATAATTACAAAAAAATGGAAATGGAACTCAGTTCCTACGGTCAAGGAATTTTAAAAATTAATATCAGTGCCATGTAAAACTGAAAAATAAGTGATTAGAATAAGATCTGTAAATCATATTAAGACTTTTAGTTATTGGAATAGCTTTGAAATTTTGCTTTTGATATGTCTGGTCAGTGAATAACTTTAAAAGTTTTTTTTTTATTGGACTAAGCTTTGTTTTAATTGATTTGATTGGATGTTTTCTGTCCTATGTGAAGGACATACTATATTACTATTGTCTTATTTTATTGGATAATGTTTTTATTCAATGTATTTGATTGGTTAGGTTTTATATTTAATTCATGTGAATGAGTTACTATTTACTATTCAATGATCTCAGGAAGTTCCATAACTGGCATGAAAGCACTTGTCCTTTTGTTTTATGTGTTTTTGTTTTACAATAAATAACGTCTTGATTTTATCAATCATGTGTACAGCCATTTATGCCATCTTGTATCTTGTATTGGATTATCTTACTTTTATATGGAGGTTTGGTTTCTACTATGCGGCCAGTCTACTTTTGCTACATTTCTCTTTAAATATTGCTATTGAAATAAGATTCTTAATTTGTTAATTGCATTAGATTACTTTGATGATTCAATGTATTTTTAGCATTGTGTAACAATATGTGATATTGACTTTCTTCCTTTTATACAGAGTATATATATATATATATATATATATATATATATATATATATATATATATGAAATCAATATTTTTTTTAAAGTACCCTTTTCCAGAAATTGTAAAGATCTATAATTTTAGTGACCTCAGACCATTTTACTAATTAACTATAGCTATCTCTTTCTTATTTATTAAACACATTCCTGCCTAGAGTCCCATACTCTGGCACTTTTAAAATGCTTTTACAAGTGCCCATTATAAAAACCCAATCCCATACCAAAGGGATAGATATGCTACTATAATTATAATTTTACTCGCTTTCTTCATAAAGGAATCCTGCCTGTTCCTTTTCTTTATATTTAATTACACCCAGCTCTCACACCTGAGAAGGATACCCTAACCTTGTATTTATTGATTAGACCACACCAGCACACAATGAAATAAACTTTATGCTGTTAACATAGTTAATTGCACATACATATAATTTTCCAGACACACAATTTACACACTCTCATACAATTAAATCTAATGGAAGTGTTATTAGTAAAACGTACCTGTACAGACTTTAAATTCTTCTGATAGCAAAGGAAGAAAATATGTATTGGTACATTAGAAACTTGTCTGACAGAAAACTTGAAACAATGGACCCATAGGCAATTTCTAATGCAGCAGCAGCAGAAAAAAGGCTTGGAAATCAGTTATTCAGCAAAAACTGTTAGGTACCAGACAACTTTCACATGGCACAGTGCATCTAGGAATAAGAATTCCCTTTATTGCAAAGAAAGACACATATGTGGAAGACTACAAAATCAAGGTTCTGTCTCCTAGAACAGCAGAATCATACATACTTTACACCTTTTCTGATTAAAAACATTATTGTATCAATCTTAGTACAGCCATTGACTAATTAAAAGTTAACACAACAGAATTATTTCTGCTAACTACGATCTTCTGATTCTGGTTTTATGACTTTCCATATAAGGCATGAGTCCTTAATTTCATAAAATAACTTTCTACAAAGAACAGAACTTTCTAGATTTCTGACATGCTAGTATTTTTTTATATTTGGCAGGAAGTAAATCATCAGATACATACTGAAAAACTCTCAGGAATCCATCTTGAAATGAAAGCATATCAGGAATGAAATATACACACACTAATTTTTTCCTTCTCTGTATGTCTCATCCTTTTCAGCACAAAAGAATACCAACATGTATCCATTATCGGGAATACTTGAGTAGACCAAAAATCCATTTAGCTGAATCTTGCTTAACTGAGATGACAACACCAAAACCTTACTTTACTGAATGTTTACATTACTGGAATTTTAATCTGGAAAAGGAGGCAGTTGGCCAACATGGGGATATTTGTCCTTTTCCCCACTATAGTGTGATCTCAGAGTTGATATATTTAGTTAGAGGGGGGTGTGGGGTGAAGCCCCCCAACTGGGTGGGTTTGACATGCTTCAGTATGTTTGTTTATTAATACTGACCAACTGTCTCCTTTCCCAGATTACAATTCTGGTGCTATGAACAATTGTTAAAGTAAGATTTTGGTGTTATCATCTTGGTTAAATAAGATTTGATTAAATGAATTTTCAGTCTACTCAAGTAGACCCCCATTATCATAAGAAAGGCCTTCTATATTGCAAAGCTTATAATCAAAGGGATTGTCTCTAGAACTAGGGATGTCTTTGCTTCCCTTTACTTATCCCTTATTAATCCAATCATTGAGTATAGTGCCTCCCTTTGGCATGTATCTGTCCAGACACATGCAAAAATGGAATGTTTACTGAGATAGCTTACTAAAAGTGTAATAGACCTACTCAAAATGTCCTGCATGGACTGTCACTGTACTCAGTATTCTACAGATTGATAAGACGTGATCTGTATCTTGCATTCAAGGCATTCGCTGACCCAAAACTGATGGATTTACTGCACATCAACAAGTCAAATGACATCTGAAATACTTGGTTTAGGGGTTTAAACCTCTTCTGCAATGTCTACAGAATAGTTTGGAGGAATGGGTTTATCTCATAGAGGATACAGTTGCTCTGAATCAGACTCCCCTTTCACATAAACAAAGTTCTTCCCTGTCCATATTCAAGTGCAACTTAGATCTATGGATGGGAAACAAAAAATTACCCCAGAACTGCATCATGTACAACTAATTGACAGAGTCAGATCCTAAATGCTTCCTACTATGCATGGGGCCCCTCATATTATCTATGGTATGATCCCAGTTATTCTCATTAGGGATAATAGGCAATTATCAGCCATGGAATGGGTGAAGTCAATCTAACACCAAATGGGATAGGTTATTTCAAGCACCAGAATGGAAATTGGCTAAGTTGAAAATGTCCCTCAAGGGCAGCTAACCTAGTACTTACCTATAAACTTATGAGCCAAAGTCAGTATGGTGCATTTACCTACATATAGGGTTACAGTAACGTATAATGCAGTCTCTCTCTCTCTCTTTGTTATCTCTTCGTTCTTTAACTTACTCTGATGATGTTGCCGTCTCTCTTTCTTTCCCCCTTTCCTTCTTTCTTACTCACTGCTGTAAAACCTCTTACTTATCTTTATTTGCTTTTCAAGTCCACTTCCATTCAACTTCTCATAACTAATATTCATGGTAGGATAGTTATATACTTTCCTGTGCTAGCACCAGAATAAGAAAAAACAGTACTTTTCTATATGGCTGGTAATTATGTCACCTGAAGTCACATAAAATCTGAATATGCAGTGATATGGCAGTGTCACTAAGGATAAACAATTCAATGAGCTGGCAGCAGTGCAACCATGACATGGCATTATTTGACTAGCTGCCTCTATGACACTACTGCTGTATTGAAGATTGCAGCTCTACATATATGCAACAGCAGATATTGTGGTACGTTAGCTGCACTATTACATGTAATCACTCAGTTCTAGGCAAAAAATAATCTTTGAACTGTCATTACTTCTTTGAATGCACTTATTTTACAGAAACATTTAACACAGTTGGCACATAATACATGACAAAACTTTGTGCAATTGTACTACAATTTAATTGATGTTTGATATTTTACCTTGTTCTATCAAAAACTGCTTAACACAGTCCCACACAACTCATTTCTAAATAAGATATATGTTAAGAATATAAATGGATACATAATTAACTAGATAAGGAATCAGTTAATTGATAACTGATGTAGAATAAGAAGAGGGAGCACTTGTTCTTATAGGGTAGCAGTCAATAAAGGAGTCCTACAAGACTCTTGTTGGGTCCAATATTATATAATCTTTTTATGACCACAATTCCAGAGAACAAAACAATCATCTTATATGACACCAAAGCTGGCTCATTGGTAAGCAGCTTAAAAGAGGACCCTTTATTGAAACACTATTTGGACTTCTTGCATGAATGGTCAGTACTCAACAATGATAAGTTCAGTGCTAATAAAGGCAAAAAACTACACTTGGGGGAAAAAGAACCACCACTACTCCTATGCAATAGATTGCCAATTACTATTAAAAAGGGAGGTTGCAAATGATTTGGGCACTGTAATAACAGGCACACTGAAAAATGACCTCCAAACTAAGGTGCTAGGTCAGCAGGTGTTATGGCATCCTGAAAGACATATTTCAATCTATCACAAGTATGAGGAAGGAGGACATAATCTCATTGTCTAATGCCTACCTAAGACCATTCATTGAATACTGCAGTTCAGCATACAGTTACTACCTAGATCAGGTTAAACAGTTATAAAGAATACTAACATTTTTTATGAGTAATATAAGAGGTCTGAGGAATATCAGTTATGCCAAAGGACTTCCAACATGAAGACTTTTTGCTTTTAGCTATATATTCGTCTAGGGGGGGGCATACTGATGTTTAGGATCATAAATAACATTCATCTAATGCTTTCCCTGAATATCACATCAATATCTCACAATTTGAATAAAAGAAACAGCAAATATACAGCTATCTTCTCAGAGTGGATGCCTGTGGAGTAGTCATCCCTTAGAGAGCAGGGAGGCAATTACTATCACAATGCATAAGAATGTAGTAGATAAATGGGCAGAAGGCTGGGAGTTTGATTAAAGGTTTCATAGTAGTTGTAGGCTTCTAGTTATCCACATGTAAGACTCTCAGACTGTTTATCATACAATACACTCAAGTATTAAAACTAGGCTAAAATTATGATGCTTCAGTGCTCACATGAAGAATCCAGGCTTTTACAAAAGAAAAGAAAACTGTAGCCCTAAAAATGTATGATATTTCCATGTTGTCTTCTTTGATCATAAGGAAAGCCCATTATAATGGAGAGTTTGGGGCACTTACTGCATTTAAAACTTCCTGCTCACAATAATGACTAAAAAACAAATGACAGCAAGCAAATACATGCACAGAGACAAGAAGAAGCTAAAACTAATACAATTTATTGAGCAAAGTGAAAACTTTTAAAATAATAACACACTGAGCACTTTGTCTATACAATATAAGACTTCATCAGAACAATGTTTGAAAAATACAGTGAACATTTGAACCCCCTCAAAATCAAGGCAACCAATGAAAAGAGTTTATCAATTAATGAAATAATTAAGTAAAACCTTTTGGATAAGAAACTGCTTAGAGCCATATTTAAACTAATTAAGTCCCTTACCAGAGTTATACAGTCAGACAAAACATATATAAGGTTACATACAAAACCTTCATACAAAACCAATGTATGTAAAAAAAATGTATTTACATGTGTGTGTGTGTGTGTGTGTGTGTGTGTGTGTGTGTGTGTGTGTGTGTGTGTGTGTGTGTGTGTGTGTGTGTGTGTGTGTGTGTGTGTGTGTGTGTGTGTGTGTGTGTGTGTGTGTAAATATAAATTATATCTAAAATGCATATGCATAAAATACAAAAGAATATATATATATATATAGGGTCCCTATTAATTTGACGAAGCTTTAGCTTGTCAAACTACAAAAGATCAACAGCTAAAGATCAAAAGAGCCAAACTGTGAATGGCCAGCTAAGCAAACTGTTTCTCAGGGAAACAATTTGCTTGGCCGTTAATGGGAATTTGCCCTTTCCCCAATGTGGAGCGATCTTGGAGTTAGTATATTTAGTTGGTGGGGTGTGGGGGCCGAATCCCCCCACTTAATTAAGGTTGAAATGTTTTTGTTTTGTTTGGAATTCTTTCCATGGAAAAAAATTTGCTTAGCTGATCGTTCACGGTTTGGACGTTTCGATCTTTAGCTGTCAATATTTTGTAGTTTGACAAACTATAGTTTCATCAAATTAATAGGGACCCTATATATATATATATATATATATATATATATATATATATATATATATATAGGGTCTACCTGATAACACTGACATGCCAAAATACTGACAACGAAATCACCGACACCACAAAACCGAACGTTCAAAAACACGAAACTTCACATGCCTGACAAACCACAATCCCGACAATCAACAAAACAAATACCTTTTCCAAAAAACACACACACAACACAAGCACACCAACAACCTTACAAACCTACACTAAACCTTACATACACAACTATCTATGCACTAACCTTAACCCAAATCCAAACCTTAAGGTCCATTACTATCTCACACTTACCTAACCCGCACCCTAACCCTAACTCACTTAATCCACCCCTAACCCTTAAGTATGTCACTATCATACACTTACCTTACCCACACCCTAACACTAATTCACTTAATCCGCCCCTAACTCTTAAGTCTGTCATTATCACATACTTACCTTACCTGCACCCTGACCCTAACATCCGTCCCTATCGCACACTTACCTTAACATGGTGTTCTCTGCGTTGGGATTTTCAACCTTTGGTCTTCTCCGTTGTCGATCTTCCGGTGTCAGCTATCTCATTGTCATTCTTCTCAGCCTTCGGCGTTATCAGGTAGACCTATATATACATATATATATATATATATATATATATATATATATATATATATATATATATATATATATATATATATATATATATATATATATATATATATGTATATAAAACTGTCATGATTCTTGTACCTTAGAATTTGGTTGAATGCATTTTCAGCACATTGACAATAGAAATATTATCATTCATATGTGAGGGTCACCTGCGTTGAGCCTGAGCTGCCACATTAATTCTCTGTACACTAAATCTATTCTCCCATGAGCCTCCCAAGGGACAGGGAATAACTTGTTTGAGTACATAAAAACAGAATTTACTCTGAGCACATATCTTGATATGTTTGTATAGAGCATTATTTTCAGTCATCCAGTCATCCAGACTGGTTTTAAAGGTCACTAGGGAAGATTAGTAAGGACAGCCTATTCCAGAAATGGAGGACAGGTTGAGTTACGTATCTATCATGTCATCTGATGTTGATTTGACAATATAGGTTTATGTCTCTAGTGTTGGGTGCTTTACCACCGGTTCTAGTTAGGCAATGTTGTTCAAATGTATTGGGTCATTCATAGAACAGAAGGCTAAGCAGAGATCACCCCTCAATAGTCTATATGACATTAAGTAGAGAGACAGAGCTTTTAGTCCGTCAAAGTGACTAAGGGTACTAAGATCCAAAATCGTTTTTATTGTTAAAATGTTGAACTGTCAAGCTACTATAAGTGCTTATTGAGGTACATGTTTAAGGGTCCATTATATTCAAAGATGGACCTATATCACCCGTGCTATAACTTCTTTGGACCTTTTTGAGGTTCCACAAAGGATAAGTTCTTCAAAGTACAAGGATTTTCTAACCACCACAGAGATGTAAGGGTCAATAAAGAGTCTTTTGTCAAGACATGTACCCAGGTCACTGATGACTGTGTCAAAGTTAAAGAAGTATTATCTATATTTTAAGCAGTAGTGATGCTACAGTTATTTAAGGAAACTATGTTGTATCTGTTGGTGTTGAGCATAAGCCCTGATTAATAATACCAAACATTTGTTTGGTCCTGTCCTTCCTGGAGGATTTGAGTATCAGAGTATGACTTGATAACCATCTGCACCAGTTTGCTATCATCAGCAAGCGTGGTTCACCATGGTCCCTTATTTGCTTTTATGTCACACAAATAGATATCAAACCACAGGTGATCCTATCTTAACCTCAGAAAGTAGTTAGAATTGCTGCCACTGTAGCCAAAGCCTCATATCCTAGTCAGAAGCAGGAAGAAAACTGATCTAAACCAAGTAATTCTGGAAAGATATAAGATAGCTGGCAGGAGCCTTAACTAATTCCATACATCCCAGGAATGACTCTTTTTCACCTAACCTCTTCTCCTTTGCGAATGTTTTTGTCACATTTAGGTTCATAGGTAGGTACTAGGCTATTGGTCCTAGGGTCTATACAAGCCTAGCCAAAAAGGTAGCGTGGCTTTTGCCACCCAAGAAAATTATTTTTCTGTGCCCCTGTCAAGCAGAGCCACAGAAATGATCCCTGGGGTGAATTTCCTATTACCCATCCAATCATCAAGATTTTTCTTGAAGAGTGCTAATGAAGAGCTCTGTTTGACATAGATAGATAGTCTGTTCCAGAGTATGGGAAGTCTGTGGGACAGGAATCTATCTCTCCAGCATGTTCTGTTTATTGTGGTGACAAGGTTTAGGTCCCTAGAGCATGTAGCTCGAAGGGATTGGGATTTCTTTAAGTGGAGCATGTCCAACAGCTCTGGGTTTGACATAGTTTTGTATGTTAGGCAGAGATCACCTCTGAGTAGGCGATATGCAATGGAGTAAAACTGGAGTTTTTTTAGACGGTCTGTGTAGGCCATCTGTTTGAGGCCAGTAATCCTCTTTGTGAGGTATTTCTGCAGCCTTTCCAGTTGTTGTAGATGTCTTGTGAGGTACATACCAAAAGGGGTGTTGTACTCTATAATGGGTCTAATGAGTGATCAGTAGAGGTGAACAATTACCTCTTTTTTTCTGGATGAGAAACCTTTTGTGATGAGGTGTGCCATGTAGAAGGATTTCCTGACCACTGTTGCGATGTTATTATCAAAGGAGAGACTACTGTCCACCTGTGTCCCAAGGTCTCTTATCACACTTTCAGTGTTAAGTAGACTACCGCCTATGTTGTAGTTCATGGGTACAGTGTTTTTACCAAAGGGGATGACAATGCACTTTTTGGCATTTAGCTTGAGGCCATGGCATTGACGCCAGGCATCTGTCTCAGTGAGGCCCTTTTGTAGGATGCCCACATCATTAGGAGTTTTGATTATGGCTCCTAGTTTGCAGTCATCTGCGAACTTAGTTATCCAAAGACCTTTTTTGTTAACCTGTACTTCAGAGAAGTAGATACCAAACAGGAGAGGACCCAGGACTGAACCCTATAGTACTCCACTTGTCACTGGTCTGAAGTCTGATTTGGAGTCTGCTACTTTCACAGTGTGGGTTCTGTCAGTAAGCCAGTTGGCAACCCATCTTGCGACATAGGGATTTATACCTAGTTTAATGAGTTTATCTGTAATTCCAGAGTGGGGGATGGTGTTGAATGCATTGGCGAGATCTAGATAGGCTGTGTGAACCACCTTGCCCTCATCTATGGCTTTGGTGACTGCTTCAAAGAAGTCTATCAGGTTTAGGAAACATGATCTGCCTTTTACAAACCAGAACTGTGTGGGGTCCAGAGTTTGGAGATCTCCAATGTCTTTGTTTATGAGTTCTATGATGATACATTCCATGACCTTGCAGACCAGGCACATCAGGCTAATGGGGAGGTAGTTCCCTGGGTCTATCATGGCTCTCCTTTTGTGGAGTGAGATAACCGTGAGCAAGCAACGCTTGAGCAATAAACCAGTCATCTTACATTAAGAAAAGCTTCCCTGCACCCTTGTGGCAAAAGTGTGGATCCAGCCTTGTCTGAGCTGGAGACTGCTGGAGGAAGGTTCAATATGTACTTTCCTATTGGTAGATAAGTTTAAAAAAACTGTTAATTTCTCCAGTATTCATACCTCACATTTGCTTGTCACTGGACATCACGCAATTGGATTAGCGGTGTCCTGTATATGCACAAATCCATTGAAACACAATTTTTCCTTACTCTACTGTCAGTAGAACCCTCACAAGCTTCTCTGTTGTAATAAAGGCAACTTAGTTACTCAATGAGCAGCATTGCATACCTATTATCCACAACCCTTGATAGTCCTAGTGCAAAAACTGGTCAATCTAGCCCACTCCTTTCCCCTAATAGCTCATATAGTAAAAACCTGCTATAATGGACAGACAGTTTCCCATTATTTCTCCAGCCAGCCTGATTGACATGGGAATAGTGAGGCAATGTAGTAATTGTCTCATGTATACTGACAACCATTTACTCCTATAGCAAACAAATATCCTATGTGAGAGGTACAAATACACTATGAAATTGGAATTACTTCTCTCATGTAACAACAAACCAGATACCAAATATCTTGTTAGTACACACTCTTCACCTTTCACACAAACTAAAAACATGATGCATAGACCCACATACATGGAGGTACTCACTAGAAGTCTACCAAAATTTCAGAGACCTCCCAAACGTAATCAAAATGCACACACTGTGAGCAAATAGAAACCACTACACATAATACATGTACAAATGTGTCTCAAAAAATAAGCCCTTAAGGCAAAACACCTGGTCATAGGTGACTTCATAGTGAGAAACACAGATATCCTCCCACTAGACTTGATAGGGAGAAGGTCATGATCAGCTGCCTGTCAGCAGGATCCATCAGATCATGCATGCACTCAAGTCACTCAACATCAAGTACCGCTATGACTCTGGCATAGTGCATGTTGGGGTGAATGACTTGAGACATACCTCTCTGGACTATAGGAAGAGATACATGAATGAACTCTCAGACCATGTGTCCCATGCAGGTATGACCCTAGTCCTAAGCAGCATTCTACCTTCTCCCAGGAAGATGCCACAGTCTAAACAAAAAATGGTTGACTTCAACAATTGTCAGTCCAGGGAGATCCAGAATCTGTAGCCTGGGGTGCATGGCTGGCAGGCCACACTGCTTTGCCAGAAATGGTCTGCACCTATCTCCCTTAGTCTTTTGCATACTGGCAAAGGCACTTGCCTCCCCTCTAGTGCCTTTTTTAGGCAATGTCAAAACAGCAAAATTTCCGATATAACAAAATCCACCCAAGGCAAACTCAAAGAGCTGCACTCTCTGGAAGCACTCCTCACCTTGGAAGCTGCTGATGTCTGTGCAGTCACTGAGACATAGTTCAAAGCCCTGAAGATCACCCTGGCCAAGCAAGTCTACAATGCTTTCCACACATTCAGACGTCAAAATGAGCATGAAAGAACCAAAGGTGGAGGGGTGTCTGTCTTCCCTTAAAGCCAAGTACACATCGAGACTGGTCAAATAGTACGACTCTCTCAAACTACTCCATGTCCAGTTAACTAGGCAAAATACCCTACCACATCACTGCTAACTATAGGTAGCCACCATGAACCAACAAAAACACACACCTACCTGGACTTACTGGAATCACTCTCTGTACATGCCAACACCTTAGTCATGGGTGATTTCAATTATCCTTCCATCAACTGGATGACAGATATGAGCGCAAACATGCTCACCCAGAGGTTTCTGGACTTTTTTAATTCAAATGCTCTGGAACAGGTAGTCTGCATCCCTATGAGGAGCTCAAATGTTTTAGACATGGTAGTCACCAACATGGGCAGTCACTGCACTTCCCCCTGTGTGATGCTTTCCCTAGTAAGGTCGGACCATAAAACTGTCTCCTTCAAAGTAACTATTGGACCAGACACCCCCACAGGGGCAAAAAACTGAAGAACTTTTCCATAGTTAACTTCAGACTACTACGTGATGGCATAAGAAGTTTTATACCCCCCACACTCGCAGACAACAATGACTCCTATGCAGATGTGTACTCAGATGCCCTGTACAAACACTTAAGCAGCTGTATAGACTTGGCTGTTCCTGACAAGATCAAAATCAGGTCCTCACTAAAAAAAATAAGCCACCCTGGTGGACCTCAAATATAAACAGGTTATATAGCAAGAGGAAGAAACTGATGTCTAAGAATAAGAGGGAACTAACACTGCAGATGAAGAATTCCCTCCTCAGCTTAAAAAACAAATCAGAAATCTCGTGAATTCCTCCAAAGCTAACTATGAAGCTAAAATAGTGTCCCTATCTAAGAATAATCATTAGGCATTCTTTAATTATATCCAAAAACTAAAAGGGGAATGCCAAGCTTTGTGCAGAAGTGATAATAGATGGTACCACTCATACTGCACAGGAGGAAATCACCAACCTGCTAGCTGACAGATACAGTGCAAACTTCACCTCCCCCCGTCCCCAATAGCTATACCCAAAGCATACCTGAAACCAGTCCTCTGCCTAGTATCTCTAGAAATCAGGTCTTATCTGTATTCTCCAAGGCCTTAAACATGGCCTCATTGGGACCAGATAACATGCCAGGATGCATATTAAGCAATCTTAACTAGGGCCTAGCAGACCCACTTAGCATTCTCTTTATAGCCTGCAAACTGGCTTTTTTGCAGCAGAGTGGAGAACAGCAACAGTAATCCCCTTGCACAAAAGGGACCATCAACAGATCCTTGGAACTATAGAACCGTAAGTCTAACCAGTCTCATCTGCAAGGCCATAGAAAGAATCATCATGGACCTTATTAACAAGGACATAGGCGGCTCTCAAACTCTAGACCCAACTCAATTTCGGCTTGTTAAGGGTAGATTGTGCTTACTAAACCTTGTGAACTTCTTCAAGAAAGTCACCAAAACCCTGGATGAATGTAAGACAGTGCATGCCGCCTATCTTGACCTGGCCAAGGCTTTTGAGAAATCCCCCACTCAAGTATTATTGAAAACTCTCTTAGTTAGGGATCAACCCTTACATCACTAGATGGGATGGACAGCCAATTGGCTCACCAACAGAGCACATACTGTCAAAGTTGGTGACTCCATCTCTACCAGTAGACCTGTCACCAATGGAGTACCACAAGATTCTATGCTGGGTCATTTACAGTTAAGAATCTACTTCTTGGAAGTCCAGGCTAAATTAGACAGCCTTTGGCTTACCAGGTCCACTGATGGTTGAACACCCGGTGCAATCATTATGTCTCCCAATGATGTTAACATACTACAAGAAGGGCTAGCACAGACAAATGACTGGTGCCAAAGCCACAGTCTAAAACTTAATGCAAAAAAGTGCATTAGTATTCCCTTTTGCAAAGTAGAATTCTCCACTAACTGCAGCATTGACAACAGCCTCCTAAGCTCAAACCCAGTGGTGCAAGACCTAGGAACACAGGTAGGTTGCAATCTGAACTTCGACCACCAAGTTTCCTCTGTAGTAAGGAAAGCATTCTACGTTGTGCTCCTTGTAAGTGAGGGTATCTCATCCAGGTCTAAGGATGTTATAGCCCCATTGTATTCAACCTTCAACAGGCCACTAATAGAGTACAATGCTCCCTTTTGCATGTACCTCAACAAACACCTGCAGCAGCTGGAGAGACCACAGAGGTTCCTTACCAAGAAAATACAGGACCTCCAAACCATGAAGTACGTAGATAGACTAAAAGCCCTGTCACTGTACTCTGTATCATACAGGTTGCTGACAGGAGACTTGTGCCTGGCCTACAGGGCAGTCTCTGACTCTGCCCTAATGGATATGCTTCACATACACAAATTGAATGGCACAGAAGTCACTCAGTCTAGGGATTTTAACCTAACCAGTGACATTAACAGAACATGCTGGACAGACAAATATTTCCCCCAGAGACTCTTGCTCCTCTGGAACAGTCTTCCAATTCACATGAAGCAGAGCTCCTAACTTACCCTATTCAAGTGCAACCTGAGAAAATGAGTGGGAGATGACAAATTCACCCTGAGGGTGGCACCCATGTCCCTCATGGACAGGGGGAGTCAGTGTTGGCCATAGACTAGCTCTGCAAAATACATTCTCTTAATAAGGACAGATGGGGTAACTTGAGATTAATCCAGCTAGACTTGTAAGGGCTCTAGGGCAGCTAGCCTTGTAACCTCCTATGAACCCATGAGTATGCACACTTTTTACAGTTCTTAATAAGCAACACTACAAATAACTTTCCTCTTCAGCACCCTCCTTGGAGACTTGAAAAGGGCAACCTGTCTTTCTTTCCTTCCTTCCTTCCTTCCTTTCTTCCTTCCCTCCATTATGTCCTTTAGCTGTTTTGCAGTAACCTTCCACTTTTCACAAATAACTGTTAGGCAAACTCAATCCTTACTACAAAAAAATAACTATTCTACTGTCAGATTCTCCCTGCTCCATCCCTCCTTTTTAAAGTTGTCTGCTGAAAAGATTGCTAAGCCACTTACCCATATATTTAACCTCCTCATAACTTCTGCCATAGTCTCTCCTGCATTCTTAAATGCCTACATTATTCCACTACTTAAAATCTCTTCTCCTAAAGATATGAAGGACTACAGGGCTTTTCTCCAAGGTCTGCCTGTTTCTAAAATGCTTGCAAATTTGCTTTAGAACAACTGCCAAAGAAAATTAACAGATACACAGCATGCTTTGCAAAAGACCTTCAGCACTTTTACAGCCCTTTTAACAAACTCATTAAATCTGAGTGGCACCTCCAGGTGCATCTGCAATTAACTCCGACTGACATCTCCAGGTGTCAAATATAGTTTGTGCTGAAGGGTTTGACATTTATACTTCCTTCATAACTCCTGTGGTTCCAGAGATATGAACATTTGTTTGAAATGTGAGGACATAATTTGGATTCTGTCAAAAGGCTTAGGTTCTGCCCATTAGAAGTTACAGTGCAAACTTCTTGAGCGCCACTGGAGTGAATGAGCTAACAGCCAATGACACCATTTATACTAAAACCAATGAAGGTCACATCACTGAAGCATTGTTTGTAGATATAATGAGGGCCTTTTAAATGGGCAGCCATAAAATTCTTCTCATCAAGCTAGAATTGTTAAACTTTGGCAATAAAGTAAGTCCCTGCTTTTGTCGTTGTCTATAAGGAAGATCCTTCCAGGTTTTTCCATATATCTTCACTAACCTGAACTTATATGATGTTTTAACAGAAATTCTAATGGAAGAACTGAGGTGTGTATGGATGATATTCTCTCTCTTTTGGGGTGGAGGAACAGCAGGAATTATCTTAATCACTTGAGATGGGGGAGAGAGTCAGGCTTATAGACAAAATAAATGGAAAATATCAATTTCATTTTCTTGGGGAAAAAGGTACTGCCAAAAAGAACAACAATGAAAATTTCAGTGACACTATTGTATTTTAAGTGATTGGAAAGTGTTCATTTGTAAACTTAGCTTGGCTTTTTTTTAATACTTGTATTAATGACGCTGACCACCCAAAATTGAAAATCACTTGTAACCCACCTCTAAATCCAATTTTTCATTATTTTGAGAAGTACTGTGTGGAGGATACTAGGAAAATATATGGTGTTAGGAATAATTATTCCTTTGACAATTTAACATCTGATGAAAGGAAGTTATTGAATGACTTAGCTGATTGTTCCTTAAGAATTCTGAAATATGACAAATGGTGGGGGAGTAGTCATCTTGGTAATACATGATTATACAGGAAAATGTATTTTAATTGAACTGTGATAATACTTATAGTGGTTCATATATTCATGAAATTGATGCTGCTATAGATAAATTGATGTATGGTTGGAAGATTTATTGCTGGAAAATTATACTGACAGTTTTTTGTACAAGTTTTTTAAAGTTTGAGAAGCCTATAATATGCAATATGTTTGGGATTCCAAAATTACACAAAACTGGGTACAGTCTCCATTTAAGCCCATTGTGGCAGCAGGTGACTCTAAAATTGAACCATTCACAAAGTTTATAGGAAATTAAAGGGAATCATAAACAGACATCTGAAATTTACAGAGATTCATGATCTAGGGTGTCATATTTTCCAATGATATTTCTTATGCAATCACATCAAAGATTTGTGATTGGTCATACCCCACAATACAGGTCTACTTTGGTTTAATGATATGTAAATTACAAGGAATTCATCAGTGACGGATATTACTTCATTGGAAGAGACTATGAGCTTTGTGTTCAACAAAAAAAACTTTGCTTCCTTTGAAGGAAAGCTTAATCACCAGAAGATATCAGCCTGGCACTAGGCCTGACACCCATGTCTCTTATGGACTGAGATAGCTTTTAAATGCCTAGCCCTCAATGTCCTATTTAGATGCAGGACAACATTTTTCTTTTAGGAAAACATGGCTAAGCTTAGAAAGGCCCCTTGGGTCATTAGCCTTGTAACGGTCTATGAATCTTTGTGTCCAAGAATAGTGTTGGTCTGGGGGATGTCTGTGCCCTGGCATATACCAATTTGGTGTTATGCTATTTCAGTCTATGTTTAAACAACATTGTTTGGTTTACTCAATTTTAATATGGTATTTTTATTTTGTGGAATGGCTCTAAGAAGTAATTGCATTAACTAATGATGTTTTTAAATGAAACTAATCTGTGTTTTTATTTTTTATTAATCCAAACACAGTCTGTTCTTAGATATGTTGAGTATTTAGATGTTTTGCTTATTAAGTTTTATAACAAAGGTTGTTTTTCCTCTAACATTTTTTTGCAAAAAGACATTTCCCACTTCTAACTAATATTATGACAGCTGCCAGCCCTATAAACAAAAAGTAAGCCTAAAAAAAGGCCATTGGCATCTGTGGATAATTGCTTTTTGGAAGAATTATATTTCCTTATTAGTTTATTCAAGGAAATGAGCTACCCAGAGGCATTGTTGTAGGACATTAAAAATGAAGTTCTATGGGGAGAAATACTAGATTTTCTTCCATTTTAAGTTCTGGTCATGTTTTTGTATGTCCACCCACCTATGGAAGTGTACAGTTTGGAAAAGCCATAGCACTCACTGTAAAATGTTGGAATGGTTAAAGATATTATTGCTATCAACTGAAATATTTTGGCTCATTTCGATAACACTAATCCGTTTCTGATGGCTGGCTTATACTTATTTATAGGAGAGATAATACATTTATTTATAGCAGAGACAATATAAATCTTTGACAGTTTAAGTATAAAACAACTAGCAGATATGCCAATTGAAATCAAGGTAGTTTTCTTAATACAGGCAATAAGGGGATGATTTTAGAAAAAGCTAAAACGTGTATTGGATGCCCTAGAGTAAACTGTAGAATGAAAGACACAATTTATGTGGCTATCTGCTTAGCATGTGATATTTTCTATGTAGAAAGAATAGTATGGTCATTAAAAAAAGAATATATGAACATGTTTATAGTTTTCTGAAGGGTAAGCAAAGTAATGCACTTAATAAACATGCTAAAATCTGTAAAAAGTTTACTTACTTTTTTCTGTTTTTATAAAGTTAGTGTAGAGCATTAGACATGTATTTGAGAGACAAGATTAGAATACCATGAATGTCCTTGGCAATTGTGGCAATGCATGTGCATCTCCAGGGCTTAATGAAATGGTTAGCATCAAGAATGTTTTAAGAGTGTGAGCAGTTAACCATTGATTTTATTTTGCTAACTTTTTGATATAAATATACTTACTTACAATTTTTATTATTTTTATTTTTTTTTTAATTCTAAAAACGCTTTTTGTCTTAACCTGTACTGTCTTGAAATTTTTATACTATCACTTTAAATAATTGCAATTGCTAATTGAATTACCATGATATTGTACAATGACTATTTAGGGTTGGTTAGATTCTGACATAAATATACTTATTTACAATTTACAATTTTTATTAATTTTTGATAAACTACACATTCATATTCTAAGAATGGTTACTTTTATTGCTTCATATTATTTTCAGCTTTATTTGTACTAGCTTGAATGTTATATACTATTGCATTAAATAAGTGTAACGGTTAATTTATCAATTGTATTATGATTTTACAATGACTAATTAAATGAGTATTATTAAAGGTCATTTAGATTCTGATGAAATCTTTACTTTTGAGACGAAAGTGCAAAGTCAATTAAAGTTTTCCTGGTTTGGAGGTACTGGTGTGTATTATTTGTTATCCTTCCAGGTTTGTTACAATAACTCTTTTTTTCTTCTTGCCAAAACATCAAGGATAAATTCTTGGACCTCTTCTATTCTCATCATTTGTTAATAACCTTCCCATCAAACTCCCAAATCTCAACTTCTTTAGATGAGACAATTGTCTTACAAGCCAGCAATAACCAAACAGATCTTGAAAGCAAGCTGCAAAGACTTTACTCAACTACATATTTAGTCCTCTCGCTAACAAGTTGTCAGAAGTTCAGGTGGATGTAAATGATCCCACTGCACCTGTCAAAAAGAGTATATAAATATATATACATAATATATATATATATATATATATATATATATATACCAGACCATGATCACACCAAAAGGGTAGAGAATAAGTGAAACATGAGGAAGCTAAGGATAAGCAGGAGGGTATTAATATTACAAGAGAGGCAGACACTCAAAAAATAACAGGGAGGGTGATGATACAATAGGTGGGTTACAATGGTGAGATGTCAGACAGATGGAAGTTGAGTAACATGTGATGGGAAGGGTTAGACAGCAAATGGGGGAGGCTAAATGACACACAAATAGATGAGCACCCTGATGGAGGATTGCGGGATGAGGATGGCCTGTCAGGCATCTCAGTGGGGAATTCAGCCAGAAGCAGTCACCCTAATGGTCAGCAAATGTACATAGGGTCCATTATCTGTGACCCTGATGGTCAAGGATGGCTTTGGCAGTCCTTTGAAAATATTCCTCCCTGTGCTAATACAGATATTAAGCCACCAGCCTACCTCACTGCTGATCAGCTGCTACACCTCACATTAGGTGACCCATGAGGGATTCCTCTGTGCCTTCCAAAGGAGGAACCTACACCACTCATTGGAGAAGAAACACTAAATGCAAACAGTGAGCCCTTGCTGACAGGCTGCACTGTGGACTGCTGTGATCTCAGTGTTTGGTGTAGTGGCAACTGCTTTACCAATGCCTCTTTCACAGCTGATGCTGCAGAAAAATGAACATTAATGGAAAGAAACAAAGCAAAACAGCAATGAAACATAAAATGATTAGGAAAGAAAGAAAACAGAATACAAACAACAATGGTCAGTATAATGTGGTGCACTTTATTAAGACACACTCTGGAAAGAGTAAAAGGTTAGTTAGGAGAGCAGTGTTATGGTAAGTTGAAGGATACCAGTAGTGGAAATGAATGGTTATGTCCCTGTCATCAGTGTACACCAGTGTACTTAGTATGAATACTGACCACTATGTGTGCAAGGGACAATGGACCAAACAAGAAATAATAATCAAACTGATGAAATTAAATGACCAGTACTGCAGAAAACAGGGGTATGTGAAACTGGCATATCCAATGTGGTAAATATATGGATATATGGTCCAGGCTCCCATAGTATCACAAATAGCATGTATAAAACTAACACGATGGACAGGCAATGGACAACTAATTACTGTTATAACTGTCCAAATGGAAAAGTAAAAACTTCACTGCAGTAGTACAAAGCGTCAGTACTGTTGTTATATACATGGTATTTCTGGAATCCCCGGCACAGTGAAGGTACAGTTCTGAATGTATTACAAAATGGGTCCTACAAAGCCAATGAAGAAGTCTGCAATGGTAATCACATTTCTACAAGGCAATGAATAAATAAAATGCTGTACAAAGGAAGAAACCAGCCTAAATGGAATGGTACGCCCACAGTCAGTACAGTCATCATACACATAGCATTGTCAGGAATAAGTGACACATATAGCACAGTTACAAATGCATTTAAAACATTGCAGCCAAAGAATAATAAGATGTTGTACTTGTACAAAGGAAGAAAATAGCCTAAATGCAGTGGTACACCCACAGTCAGTACAGCCATCATACACATAGCATTGTCAGGAATAAGTGACACAGTTAGCACAGTTACAAATGCATTTAAAACATTGCAGCCAAAGAATAATAAGATGTTGTACTTGTACAAAGGAAGAAAACAGCCTAAATGAAGTGGTACACCCACAGTCAGTGCAGTCATCATACATGTGATAGTGTCAGAAATAACTGACACAGTTAAGGACCTTAGCACAGTTACAAGTGTATTTAAAATATTGCAGCCCTAGAAGTAATAAAGAGGTATGCAATGGTTTGGTCAGCTGCTGGCATAACTCCCAAAAAAATGCAAAACTGAGTCAGTGCTGTCTGTGGTAAGCAGGTTAAGAACAGATACGAGTCTGGCGCAAATACAGTGCACTTATCCCGATGCTTGGAGAAACTGGTCACCTCCTCTAACAGGTAAGCCTGTTTTCTGCAATTTCGACCATCACTCCAAAATGCAAAAAAACACATTAATAAAAATAGCATAACCAAGGACAGGCAAAAGAGACAATGCCTATACATTAAGGCTTACGGTAAGATGAGTCAGCAAAAACAAACCCTTATTTTAATAGTGAGGTTGTGTCTCCCTTAACTCTTTTTCTCTTTGGCTGAGAAGATCTTGCTGATGCCACCTCAGATAACTTTATTTGTACCAGCACTGCTCCCCAGAGGAGGTGATGCTCATAATAACACTCACTGCCCTGGTAAGTGACTGCCAGGAATCAACTTTATACAGCGGCCTTCATAGCTGTCCCCCAGCAGATGTTCCCTTTAGTGTATCTGCAGCAGGTGCAGAAAGATTTTAATCTCTCTATCTCTGTTTTGCCACACTCAGATCTTCCAGAGGTCATGTCCTCTAAATAGGTAAAGTGTGAGAGTAAAAACAGTAGCTGAAATGCAGTATCACATATCATGGACACCTCGTGACACTGATCAGTAGGCATCTTAGCAGAGTGATGCCCATCTAGGGTAGCTTGATGGACAAGTTCAGTAGCATGGAGAAGAGCATAAGCTGTGCAGCCAGGCTCCAAAGGTGTGCTCATTCTACATGACCTTCATGCGTAAACAGGAGGATAATAGGCAACTGAGTAGTGCAATGATCATGGCCATAGCTGCATTGTAAATGCGTAGTAGTACAGCCACCTATACAGATGTACACACCTTTTATTTGTCACAGTGTACATGCATGAGGCAGACCAGGCCTCACTGCATGGATTACAGATGATAACATGTTGCATTATTGATATAATTCAGAATAAAATATACTAAATCATTGTTAGCATAACTGACATGATACAGTCCTATTAGTGGTATGATAAACAGCACAGCTAACATTCCGAAAGAGAATATGGTGCAGAAACTAACAGGCTACAGCAAACAGAGTATAGAGGTGAAATATGTAAAAATGTACATATAGGGAAATTACAGAAAACAAGAGTACTGGCAATGTACTACACCACATTTCAAAGGAAAGGTGCATGGCTGCCATTCAGAGTAGTCACACTATACAAACTGCTGTCTACCAACACTCCAGTGGCTCTGGAAGAGATATGGAGTGTTGGATTGTAGGTGGAAAGCACAGTAAGGACACAGGGAAAATGCAAGGCATGTTACAATGCTGGGGTGAGTCTTCCAACCAGCAAAGACACAAGGAGCAAATGGAACACATACTGTTTCTGTGGTGGGGTAACATCTATCCATGGCTCACTATCCAAGCAAAACAGATTTTAGTCCATTTGGTAGGGACAAGCATGACAGCTGATATACCAACTGGGGCTGGAAATCCAGAGAGGGTTCTGGGTGGCTACATTGCATACCCACATAGAAGGGGATGCAGGACCTGCTCTTCATGGGCAAACAATGGGCCATAGACTCTACAGCAAGGACTAGTATATACACGGCATGCCCATATGTAACAGTACAGTCTGGAACAGTGTCACAGCAGTTATGTCATGACATGGCAGATGACAGTACCCACCACTGGGTTGATGGAGACAGTGACATGACAGGTGTAGTCCAACATGGACAGTCTGTAGATAAACACATTTATCCAAGTGTGCTGCCACAGGTATACATGAACTGTCATGGCACCAAAAGAATGGTAGCACCATGACAAATTCACCCTACAGGAGACTGTAGTTTTGTTGCAGACTGTACACACCCATGGCTGGAGAATCTTGGAGAAGGATAAGGTAGACAAGATCTTCAGGGACCAGGTGTGGTGAGAAGTGGTGTAACAAATAAACATTGGTGTACATAACTGGACAATGCTGCAGGTAAGTTGTTTGCTCACAGACATGATTTTAGATGTGAGGAACGGGGCACAAGCATAGCTGCAGACAGGTCAGCTTCTGGCATAACTCCCACAAGATATAGCTAGCTGGCAGAGACCAAACAGTTCCTTGTATCTCTTAGTGGAGAAACAGCAGGACACAAGTTCTGAGTGGTGGATTTGATGTTGGAGTTGGCCTGGGAATGCTCCATGTGAGATGTGGAAAATTCCAGTCATGCAAAACTTCGATAGCACATCTGTTTGGTATTTGCACACATGACCTTGTGCATTACTGTTTGTCACTCAGAAACCTCAGGACTGCAAATGCAAACAGCTGCAGCACAGTTACAAATGCCCTGTGCCTGTCTTTGTACACCAGGTGAGTCACATGCAAAACACCTCTGACAGTATAATCATACATAGAACACCATATTTCTGTCATTAGGGACATCGAGTCTGTGTAGAAAGCATCCCACGCAGCAATATATGAGCTCAAAAGCTGTGTACATTCCTGGCATGTAGCTGCCTGTATGATGGATGGTGGTGAGGGTTACATACATACTGGCATACAAATGATTAAGTCATCTGTATTCTTTTACATGTTCCAGTTGGAGATGTCCCTGCATTAAAGCTCTGAATGTATCTGAGTCAACACATCTGTTGAGACTGATGATGATGGCACTGTGCACATGGCACAGCTGGAGGACGCAGTGGTACTAGCAGAAATGCTAACAGCAAAGGAACCATTGGGACCATTCCCTACCACACAGCTTAGGGGAAAACAGAGGCCCAGGATGGCCCTCCTTCATTGCCTGCTACACAGGAAGCAGAAACATAGCCATAATCCAAGGGTCAAACAGCCTCCATCTCCAAGGTATACATACATGGCAATAAGGAAAGGTCCACTGCTGCCTATCAGTACCCAGAAGCTTGTTTTTTCCATGAGCTTTTTGTTACCCTAGACATCAAACAGTGAATGTGCAAGGCTGTGATCCTGGCACAGATGGATCATAATCAAATCATATCAGACTTTTTCACTTGTGTATGGCACGGTTTGTATGATGACATCTGTTGTGTCTGTAAGTACCTCCAACCATTACAGGGGAATGGCAGGCCATTTAACAACAATTAGTGGATCCCTGCAGCTGCTTGCAAATGGCAACCATACATGACATATTTTGCAACTGCATATTGCATGTGTGCACAGCTGCTTTGCACAGATTGCTGGCTCCACTGAGGCCACCACTCCTGATCTTGGCCACTCACATGAATGTGGATGATATTTGTCTGGCTTTACTATTGTCTACATTCCAGGCCATGGACACTCACATGGATCTGAACAACATTCTTCTGGCAGAGCCATAGTTGGCTCATTGAGTGCTTAGTGCTGGTCTCCTAAATTGCACCCCACCACTTAGCTCCTCAAGTGAAGAAAAGAAAAAATATTTCAGCTGACTGTACAAATACAATTGGTGCACTGGCTTCCACAGCAGTCTATCCATGTCCACTTCAGCCTCAGCCATCAGCTTCTTGAATGAAGATGAAAAAAAACAAAACAAAACAAAACAAAAAAAAAAAAAACAAACAAAAAAAAAAAAAAAGAATTGCTTCTTTACTGGATTTGCAGAACTGGTACAGGAAGTCTTTATCATATCCCCATCACTTTCAGTCTGGGGCTATTGTCCTCTACATCCTCCCCTTGCTACACTATTGCCTTCTCACACTAACATGGCCTCCACACCAGAGTGTGGATGCTAAGGCAAACTTTTACAGTATTCCCCTTGCTCCACAGTGGCCTCTACATTAAGCTGCAGCCAGTCACTTGGATATGCATGACAATCTTCTAGTTCCATCTTTGTAGCTACTCTTGTCCATTGATAAACATATACATGGTTGATGTTTGCACTGTTTCCCCAATGAATGTCACAGAATTCCACAGTGACCCCCCTAGCTGGTAGTAGCCCACAAATGACACATACCCCCGGCAAGCCAGAACATAGTGGCAGCTATCCACCTGCCATGACCACACAACATGAACTGTAACAACATTCCTATATACATGGCCAACATGGTATGGTAGAGCATTTGCCTCTAGATCAGACTCTGCAGGGACAGACAGTAAACACAGACAGAATTCAACTCAGGGATGATAGGTGCTGATTTCAATGTCTGCTTGAACCAGACACCCTTGGGAACATGGTTTGAGCTTGGATAGGCTTGGGCCATTAACCTAGTAATCTCCTATGATCAACTGATCCCATGGAACATTCATACCAGCACCTGAAAACATGACCTTCAAGACCACACTCATAGCCATATGCAGGCTTATTGCAGGCATCACCATTCCACCTATGTCAGCATTGTTGTCCTTCACCACAATGCTTTACCATCTGTACAAAAAATGATGACTGTAGCCTGTTCACCCCTCTGGATTATGTGGGTATAGTAATGTCTAATGCACAGCATGCCCAGTCCATGCACTTTACTACATAGTGTAAATGTGTAAGTGTATACATCAATTTGTTCTGTGTCTGTGCTGTCAAGGCCAATAATTGTTAACTAAACACTGCCTCTTTGCCATTGCCAATACATATTGTGTGTGTCTTTGCCTACATGGTGGCCCATCACAGGCACATCCTCTTCTGGCTCCTCACACAGCTCTTCCTCCTCCTCTTCTGTTGGCACAACAGCAATGGCCAATGCTACAGTCCCCCTTGTTGTAACTATTTATGTGACATCAAGTTGAGAAGCATGGCACACATCACAAATGCTGCATATTTTAGATGTGTACTGAAATGCATCAAGGCAACAGAAACAACACTTCAGCACTCTGAATACAGATTGGATGATGTTATGGGTCTGCACCAATGTGGTGTTGTGTATTATCTCCACTTCTGTTGGGGCCTGTGGGTAGGCATCATCAGTCAAGGTGTATACAACATCACCAGTATCACACAACAGTAAAGATAGTTAAGAGTGATCTGCTAGCTAAATTCAGTGACCAGACCATCATGGTCTCTAGGGTCAGTCATGTGTGTACTCACCAACTAGATCTTCCAGCGGAAAGGCCCCCAGAGTGAAATGCTAACCACGATGGCAGTAAGGGTACAGTAAGTGGCCATCAGGATCTCAGGAACATGGCCTGCATCATATAATGCCCACACAATGGTGGTTTTCTTCTTTGTTCCTCATGGGAACTATATAAGCCGCTCCACATACATAAGCATCACATCTAGGAACTGTTGAAAGAGTCACAAGATTGAAGCCTGTGAAATGAGTGTATCCCCAGTTAGAAACTGAAGGATCCCCAAAGTAAAGATGGTTAATGCTGTACAAACCTTTCTGCCACTGGGAATAGGTAGTCCATGCATGCCCCTTGATCCCAAGTGAGGATGACACCAGTCAGCCAACTCCAGTATATAACTACCATATGGTAGACGTGAACTATGTCTTGGTCATAGAGGTGATGGTACAGTACCCACTGATAAACCCTACTGCAATACAAAGGGCACTGGCACACAACATCAAGGCACTAGCTTCTTAAGTGGCCACTACCACATGTTGAATGTCTAGAGTAGATAAAACTTCTTGCATGTTTGTTTGAATAATAAACATGTTCATTAACAAATACTGGTGTATAGAAAAGCTGACTACAGTTACTTATTGCATAATCTTTATAAGCTTTTAGATTATATCATCATCTATGTTTTCATAATTTACACATGCACTAACTGCCATTAGCATGTTGACTTTTGTCTGAATGTTATCTTGTGGACATTTAAATGCAGTACAAACCGCACTATTTTCCATGCTAGTGCAGTTGTGCAGTATGTGTCTCTGAATCAGCCCCTCCCTGCATATTTGCACCTCTCTCTCCTCTATTTCATTTATTATAGACAACTAATTGTTTCAGTATAACACCATTATTTCAGATTTACACTTTATACTAGATGCATGTTTCTATTCTATGTTTTACTGGGGTTCAAGGGGACAGTAAATATATATGACTTACACTTGCAAGTTTAACATAATAGTTTCCGGATGAATGGTGATTCCTGAGTGCTGAACCAAGTTTTCTGACCCTGTATTCAAAAAATATTAAATGTGTTAAACTAGATACCTCATTACATTTAACCATCGTTATTCTTTTTTTAGGTTAAAGTTGGTGCAGCCATTGATTTTTGTAGGCCGAGGTAAGTGCACAAGATGATTGTTTCCCCATTGGCTTTAATGGGATTTCATATGCTTTCATAGAGTGTATCTTGGGACTTTTTCAGCTCTTATTTTAACAACATTTAGTGGTATCAGTCACTTCAGTGATGTACTTAAAACGTTAACTGATTAGAATAATGGCTTACTGATTCACTACTCTTTCTGAATATCAACAAAACAAAACTAATTTTATTTGGGTCAGACACCATTATCATCACAAAACATCATTCTAATCGAACAAGTTACACATTCCAAACATCATGAAGTAATTAATGACCATAAACTACGCATTGAGCAACATACCGTGCCAGATTCATAAAGAGCTGTACAAAGGGCAGCAATCATGTCAGCATTACACAGTGCTGCTGACACAACAGTGTACTATTTAGTATTCATTAAGTGGCTCTACATGATGTGTAGAGCTGGAAAGCAATGGTAAATAGCAGAATATGATAAAGAAAGCATAAAGAACTGAAGTACATGCTAACTAACCAATACAATATGGTGAAGCTAATCAAGAAGCAATAAAGTAATTGTGTACCCTCAGTGAAGGCTTTTGCCATGTAGTCCTAAACCTTTTGGAGTACAACACAATTACACTTAGGAAAAACATGTCAGGGGTCGCTGCTACCATTTTTATTCTGTATGTGTAGCAGGCTTTAAATCAGGTGCTGCTGCTGCTACTGCCAGACCTTGGACTACAACAAGAATGGTGTTTAGATCCTATTTAATGCATCATGGACTGCATGAAAATTGTTTCAAGATACAGGGTGGGCAGGGAAACACTGGAGGAAATATGCAACTTTTGTCACCCCCCACCTCAGGCCACAGGGAAATCATGTAGAGCCCTTTGCAGTGTTAACAAAGGTATGTTTAGCATTACATATATTAGCTACTGGCACTTTCCAGAGACTGACATATATTAGGGGTGTCACAGGCATTAGCCTCTAGAATATTACATCAGTTTATAAATGCAATGCTACTAAATGCAAGGGAGTGTATCTATTTCTCTTGAATGCCACAAGAGAGTGAAAGAAACATGCAGGAATTTTATACAATAGCACATTTACCTGATGTTCAGGGGGGCACAAATTGCACACACATAGAAATAAAAGCCCCACCTGTGGAAAAGTGAAAGAGGAACATCAACAGAAATGGCTCTAATGAACACAGGCAACCTGTAACTGGTTCATCTCCTAGGCCCCTGCTTGTAAATGGTTCATTTCCCAACCCCCTGCTTACATTTATCATGGGTATCAGAACTTGTCAGAGATTTGAAATGCATGGCTAGGCCTAAAAAGGCCCTTGTGGTTGTTAGCCTAGTAAACACCTATGAACCTATGAACATATGTATTGATCATTACATTGAACTGAATCCATATGAACCATATTTACTTGCAGTAAGAATGACTTTTATGTAGGAATGCATTCCAATACGTAATTACAGCCACACACATATAGGTCTCTCTGAAGTGTATTCCCATTCATTTAGATACTACTATATGTATATTATGCATATGTAGATGGCTTCAACTAAAAGCTATAAAGCCAAAATAAAACCACCACTTCACCTAACAAACCTGTACTGCTTGCCCTTATTGTCTTAAATAAATTAAGCTTTAACAATCTCCCACATTAAATCAGCCAAACTACCCCACGAAGAAGAGAAGGTTCATTTCCAGAATATCAAAATAATTCACTCACGGATATTTTAAAATATTTTTATTAATGTGCTTGCTGTTATTGGTTCATTCCCTCCTGCCTACTTCTGTGTTTAAAGGTTACATGTTCCCTCATTGCTGTGTTTTTATTTTTTATTTCCTACTTTTAGTTTCTACAGCCCAAGTTAGCTTGGATTCATCTTCTCTGTTATTTTTCCTATTTTTTACTATCATCTTGCATCTTTGTATAAACTTATTTGTGGCTCACCTACTGGCTTATCTAAGTTCATAATTGGCTATTTGTATTGTTTTTTAATATTTATTGTTACTTATTGCTTTTAGGTTTTTACTCCCTTACCAACACAAAAATAGCTTTCTCTCATAAATGGATGGTACAGTGGTATCCTCTGGGAGCAGTAGTAGTGGAGGTGGCAATTTTGTCAGTTTGCAGGAGCTGACAGGGCTGGTGGAGGATATAATGGAGAGGGACCTTGGTGCATGTATCAGCAGGGTTAAAAAGGTCCTATATCTCATTTGAAAGATAATGACATGTCTGGCACTGACTCAAAGAGTGACTGCAGGAGATATTGATGACAGTTCTGAGGTTGAGGACTAGATTCTTATTGTTCTTATGTAGAGCATAGGTGAACCTCTGATACCCATACTGATTCCCAAGCATGGTGTTCCCCAATCGTTTGTCTCCATCATCATCCCTATCTGTCTTTTATGGCCTCTGTATCTGTGGATGTTTCTTAACCTACCCTACCTACCTCATTCCTAAGAACCTTTTTCAACATTAATTTCTCCCCCCCCCCAGAATTGGCACCTGTCCCACACATACAAAAAAAAAATAGTCCCATACATAGCTCTCTCATGACATAATTGATTAGGTCCAATTTGCCATATAACATTATTCCACTGTTGTCATCCATCACCAGTGTGGTGACTCCACAAAGTCATGAAATTATGTGTACAATTATACATTGATATTGTGAAGCAATGGATAGCTATGGTTCTCTCCCATGACCCTCCTGCAAATTCCTGCATTCTCTTCCCTTTGTGTTACACTTTGCTTGCCAATACAATTATCATCACTGTCCTATCCATCCCTTTTTCATATGTTTAATCTACTCAAAAAATAGATTCATGCACATCACACAACACACACACATATGGCCAAAAATATCCCATGGAAAAGCCTTAACTTTAGGTACTTGCCATACCGCAGCAATGCTGAGTGGTAGTGAATGCTATTTAATGTCTTATTGCAAAAGCTGAAGATGTCAGTGTAATCTGCAGTGGTCCTGTTACTGTTGCACAAAATATACTTAAGTCCACTGCTCTATGTGAATACACAGTTAAGCTATACTAAAGGCAGTACTGTGGAACAGTTAATGTGACATTTATTAAGCATCTGTAAGTACTAAAATAGGAGTTCCTATGTGGCATGTTTAGATAATTACTCTATTTGTAGCCTGATGTTTTTGGATTGTGTCAAGGGTTCTATTACAGCTGTATGTCAGTTTATTACTCCATGACTGTTTATAGTCCTATCATATATTTACTTGCAAACATATGTACTTCTCTATATATAACACATTTCCTTAACATGACATTGGAATAGTGTAGCGAGACATAATTTTCAAAAACATTGTATCCCAACAGGTAGACTTAGTAAGCCAGCCTTATCCTGTTAAGGTATTCATGTTTATTACACTCTCTCACACGTTATTTATACCAACCACAATCAGTTAATTGTACAGATCATGACAGATTAATGATGATTTAAGAAGTTAGTCTAAAATAGCATACAGAGATGTAATAAAGAACTATGTATTAATCCAATAGAAAACAAAACCAAATGAAACAGCAAATGGACTAAGTGCTTTCATTTCCTAGCACAGAAACATCATCAGAGTCAGCAACAAAATTTGCACCATTAGTTTAAATAGACCCAACACCTTCAATAAATTAAACAATTACATCGTCAAACAATCCACCAATACATTTTATACACCTAATTCATAAATGTCATACCTAAAACATATGTATATGTTA
The DNA here is from genome assembly GCF_019279795.1 of Protopterus annectens. NCBI lineage: Eukaryota > Metazoa > Chordata > Ceratodontiformes > Protopteridae > Protopterus > Protopterus annectens. The sequence goes on from NC_056731.1 coordinate 419,218,423, forward strand.
AAAACATGTATAAAATGTATTGTAAAAATATATATAAATATATATATATATATATATATATATATATATATATATATATATATGAAAAAATATATAAAAAATCTCTGTTAATGTTATTTATGCATGTATACGTTTCCATATATATGTTAAAACACATATTAAAACACATTTTGGAAGACTTAAAAACATTTAATTTTCTACATCAGTAATTATTAAATAAATAAATAAATAAATATATGTCTCTTAAACTTTTATTAAACTTTAATACTTATTTGTTCTCATTTTTAGTGCTGGCATAATTGAAATATGATCATTGAGCCCTGGTGGGTTACATGCATCCAACTGCAATTGCCAAATAAGTTCCCTTAACTCTAATTGTACTTGAATTGTAAATGAAATGAAATGAAAGGGGTGGAGATTGGGAAGTACAATTAGAGTTAAGGGAACTTATTTGGCAATTGCAGTTGGATGCATGTAACCCACCAGGGCTCAATGATCATATTTCAATTATGCCAGCACTAAAAATGAGAGCAAATAAGTATTGAAGTTTAATAAAAGTTTAAGAGACATATATTTGTTTATTTATTTATTTAATAATTACTGATGTAGAAAATTAAATGTTTTTTACTCTTATAAAATGTGTTTTAATATGTGTTTTAACATATATATGGAAACGTATGCATGCATAATTTTATATATATTTATATATATATATATATATATATATATATATATAATATATATATATATATATATATATATATATATATATATATATATATATATATAGATATATATCTATATATATATATATATATATATATATATATATATATATATATATATATATATTTTATATATATTTTTACAATACATTTTATACATGTTTTTAACATATACATATGTTTTAGATATGACATTTATGAATTTAGGTGTATAAAAATGTATTGGTGGATTGTTTGATGGTGTAATTGTTTAATTGATTGAAGGTGTTGGGTCTATTTAAACGAATGGCTCAAATTTTGTTACTGACTCTGATGATGTTTCCGTGCTAGGAAATGAAAGTGCTTAGTCTGTTTGCTGTTTCTTTTGGTTTAGTTTTCTATTGGATTAATAAATAGTTCTTTATTACATTAGAGGTGGCCTTTATTGTGATGGAAAACTACTGGAGATTTTGTGATTATTGGTGTTTATATACTGCAGTCATTCCACTTGGATTACTAATAGCATACAGATGTTCCTACATGTTCTCCAAAACTTGTTTTTGCTTTTCCTCTCTGCATCTGTCTAGAATTCTTTCTGTTCACCACTCTTTCTTCAATAAGTTTTCATTGTGTTTCAATAGTATTTTAATGTTGTAAATTAGCAATTTCTTTGTGGTGTGATGAACTAAAGCTTGAATGAATCGAATAATTTTGTATTAATGTCATTGGTTCTTTTCCTGCCATTAGCTAAGTGTTAATGGCTGTTTTTGGTTCAGTAATTTAGATACGCATATTGGTTAATATTGTTGTGAGCCAACATTATCCTTGTTCAGTAATAATTTACTTTGTCCTTGCCTCCATGTCACCCTGACAATGTATGTTCACCCTTTAGTGTCATTACTCTTCCACCTTTCCATTTGGGCAAAGTTTGGCACCCAAATGCATCTAATGTTAACTGGAAGTACAGTGTTTATAGCAGTATCTTTTGGATTTGATTACTTTCAGCTGCATTACTCTGTCTCATCTCTTGCCACTATGCTAAGCTATATTTATTCAGTTTACTGCAATTTTACACAAGATAAAGAATTGGATGTACTGATTACAGTGGTCTATAGGGTAATAAAGATGATTACATACATTTGTGTTTGCTGAAACCCTCTGTCAAATATTAACATTCACAAATATGAATTTCTAGTTAGTGTGCTATTATAACACTCAGGTCTAAATGTTTTTCTTGGCATGCTGAAAATGTTTGAATACATATGGATGACAACATGTTTCATGATGTTTTGCCTGATTACTGTGTCTATAAATGCTGGCTAAAGCTTAACTTCACACATCATCATCCTACTGCTACAGTAATCTGTCTGGCTCCTGTTGTGAAGGCTGCCTTGTAAAGATCTTTGCATGGATGTCGGAGCAGAGCAACAAAGAGTACTTCTAACTACTATTTTAAGTTCAACACTTCAAGATATGATTATGCATGTACTAACACGTTCAGTGCAAATCAGCTTAGCAGCACTGAGAATACAAGAAAAAAGAGAGGAAATCAAAGAATTATAGTTTTCTGCTGTACAAAGATGATCATAAATTTTGAATGATGTTAACCCACCTAATTCATTTGTGCAAAGTAATAAGTCTGCTCTGCAGTGTTTACACTTGCAGTCTGTTACCAGCTTGCTTAACCTACTCTCACCAAATCCAGAACTATCATTCTGCAGTGCATTTTCCTACTCCTGACTTCCATGTTTGTCTTGCCAATGCCCATAGTGCAAGTATGAGTCAATACAAGTATGCAATCATCCAGACATGATATCACCGCAATGTTTGATTGATAATACAGTGGTGTGCAGCAATCAGTGTGTATGTATTCCCATTATGTAGAACATGTCAGTGTCCCTCACAGTAATACAATGTACAGTAATGGCAGTATCTACATTACATTATAAAATTATGTCATTACATGTGACAGTCATTGTGATGTTACATTGCACTGTGCACACATATGCATTTGTTGTATGATGTAGGATGCACAGCACTGTCTCGTCTAAGCACTGATTTTTACAAATATTCCAATATCTAGCTTCACATAAGCATTGTAAGGCTTCTCCTGAGGTGCTTGCAACTAGTAGATTGTTCTCTAGATTGTGTAACCTGGATAACTAGGAGGTTCAATCGACGTGTGTGCATGTGTGTGTGTGTGTGTGTGTGTGTGTGTGTGTGTGTGTGTGTGTGTGTGTGTGTGTGTGTGTGTGTTTATATGTGTGTTGCTGACTGCATGAGAATGTGTGCATCATTTGGCATATCCACTTCCCTGCAAATAACACATTTAGCTGTTCTCACAGCTCCCTTATCCCTATTTTACAGGAACATCTACTGTTAAACACACTGATGAGGTCATCCTGGCAAAAGTGCAGTCTGTCCTGTAAGAGCTGAACTTCTCCTGTGGCACTTGCAACTAGTAGATTGCTTTCTAGGCAATCTAATCTAGATAGATAAGAAGTTTAATACTCAGTATTGAAGACCTGTGTGAGTGAGAGACAGTGAATATCACTTGGTGGTGTAGTCACTTCTCCTGAGAAAAACACATTTAACTGTTCTCACAGCTCCCTTGTCCCTATTTTTATAGTAACATTCTCTATGAAGCACACTAATCAGGCCACCCTGACAAAAGTGCAATCTATCCCCAAGAGTCAGACTTCTTCTGTAGTACTTGTGATTATTACAGTGCCCCCTAGTTTGTATAATCAAAATTGTTTGAGGTTCAATACCCATAACAGAAAACATGTGTGTGTGTGTGTGTGTGTGTGTGTGTGTGTGTGTGTGTGTGTGTGTGTGTATGATCCTTGTTGTTGTCACCATCTCCCCTGGATGCATTTAAATGTGTACACAGACCCTATATTACAACTTTTATGGAATCTTCATGCACAAAACACACAGAAGATCTCATCCTGATAAAAGTGCAATCTCTCCTGAGAATCACACTTCTCCTATGGAGCTTGTGAATAATACAGTGCTATCTAGATCCTGTAGCCCAAATAGGTAGGAGGTTTGATACCCATCCCAGATAACTTGTATGTTCATGTGTGTCATGCTTGTTGCGTCTCCATTTCCCCTGGACACTGTACATTTATATGTGCACAAGCTCCCTTATAACAACCTTTATGGATACATCCTGCATGGAACATTCTGATGAGGTCATCCTGACAACCAGACATTCTTCTGTGGTGCATCTAGACTGTGCAAACTAGATAAGTAGGAAGTTTGATATCCATCATGAAAAACTTGTTTGTGTATTTGCAATGTTTGTTACTCTCCCCATTTCCCCCATAGATGATGCATTTAAATATTTATACAGCTCCTTGATAACAGCTTTTCCAGAAGTATCCTGCATGAAACACACTGATGAGGTCATCCTAAAAAAAGTACAATCTCTTTGGTGAGAGTCAGACATTCTCTTGTGGTACTTGTGATTAATACAGCATTTTCTAGATTGCCCAGGCTAGATGGATAGGATGTTCAATACCCAACATAGTAGAAGTGTGTGTGTGTATGGTTGTTTACAGTTAGGTGAGCATGTGCTCATTCACTCTATACTCTCAATATATTCTTTATAATCAAAGATGACTGTACCATCCCCTAAGCCCACCTTTTACATCCACATCTTCATTGCTATACAAGGGTATAGCTATGCATACTGTTTGTAATGTAATGATTGCAATTTTCTATGCATTATGTAAAGAAAATGTGGCTTCTTTAGGCAATTCTATGTCTGAAAATTTGTACACTAATGCTTAAAATAACAGTGTTGTGGATTGAAAGATAGCCATTTAATGTTTTACAGGGGATGTGATGCAAACATTTGTTAAATGGAGAGGCAGGAGAATGTTTCCATTCTTTAAATGGTGTTTTTTGTGTCATTAATAAGAGCAGATGATTACAACATTTTATTGTCTGCCTACACCCCTGGTTCAGCACACTGATGTGGTCATTGTTTTGCAAGTGAACTGAAGCTATTCTCCTGTGGTGCCTGCCTTTCTAACACTATTCTCTAAAACTTGTAATTAGATAGGTAGGATGTTCAACTACAGCAATGCTTAACTTCTGGAAGTGTGACCACCGATGGAGTCATGATTATTTTTACAAACATATGTAGGGGCAAATTTTACAAGCCCTGATTGACTGTAGAACTACTGTTACCAGATACATCTCCTTGGCAATACACTGCTGACATCATTTCTTCATAGATGCTATGTTTCTCAATTGTATTCATTACTGTCTTGTGGCATGGGTTGTTGATAATCTGTTGTATAGATGTTGTTGCTTCAATAGTGTGACAGTTATTACAGTTATATATCATTGACCATATCACAACCACCTTTATGTATCCTTCTAATTATGGGACTGAATTGCAGTGGCACTCTGCAACACTAGGAAATCTTAGCATAACCAGGAAAGTAACATTTTGTCCACACAATGATTACATACTAACATACCTGCAGTATGTCATATTTGGAGAACACATTCTGCTCTCTTGCATGACTTTGATAGTGTGCTTGCAATTATAATTGTGTAATTACATATATAGGATGTTGGAGTCCAGCTGTGGGTGTGTCTTCCATTCTCATACTGTGTATACTGTTCTGCAAATACATATATGATGTGCAGCTGTACTGTGCTATTGCACACTTCAAACACTTTTTAGCATAAGCATCCATCCAATAAACAGTGGTGAGGTCATCCATTTAACTGCACACTGTCTCAGTTGTACCTCAGCATGATCATGTGGAGCCTATGATTATTTGCCTACGTCACAAGTGATAATTCGATAAAGGTGTTTAAAAAAATGATCAAATGAAAAATAAGCATGCAGAGCTTGGCTAAAATGAAATGACTTTAATAAAACAAGGATGACTTCTGGGACAGTGTGTGTCCTACATACTGTAGGATAAAAACATAAAATGGACAAGTGCTTTCAGGCCTGAAACATCTATATATAAATTAGCTGTACTCTAACACCATCTAACATTGGCTGCATACTTTGAAGAGTACTAAGTGGCTACTACTATTTGCTTTATGTTAATTATTCATAGTCATGTGCTTTTTCCTGTTTTTTGATTGGTGCACTGTTTTTTATTAATGAATATGTTTGGAGAGATTTTTTTTAAGGATCTGAAGAAGTGCCTTATGAGGCGTGAAAGTGCTTTTCTGTTTTGTGTTTTTATTCTGCAATTTGTTTCTTGTTTTATTAAAGTCATTTGTTTTAGCCGAGCTCTGTGTCCTTAATTTTTGTTTGTTCACTTGTCTTGTTCTGCTTGGATGTGAATAGTTTCCACCGGTACTTTGTTTCCTTTGCATACTTGTTTAAAACAATGATGTTTAGCTGGTAATCTTGGGTAGTTATTTAAAATCCATCCATTATGGCTCAGACAACATTGTGTCAGTGTTATTGTGATGTCATTAACACTGTTGTAAAGCACACTGGCTTTGTATACATATAGATGCTGATCCCTCTTATGAAAAGTTATGACATAGCAATGCTGTCATTCATAGTAATGATGACATTGACTCCCATGTTCCCTACATAACATATGTAGGAAGTGTTATCCTCTGACATGGGGGAATGAGACAACATGCTGTCTGTTGTTGACATACTACAGCAATCACAGGTAGACATTTCCCTTGCAGGAACAACATGATGTAATGCCTTTACATAACCACATATGAAACACTTATAGTGGCATCTCTACCATGGTGCATTCATTCTGTAAAATATTATGTAGTGTCGGCTGTCAGATGTTCATGTGTTCAACATCCAGTATCATTCCCTGTTAACATTGTTGGACATTATACTGTAATGCATGTCTGACATGTGCCACATTGATAATGTGTCCATTTATATTGTAACAGACTTCCATGATTCTTTTCATCTCAGAGACTGTTTGCAACACATACAGATGATATAATAATTTAGCATAGGTGGATTGTCATACTAGTTGTAAGATTTACACTATGTCACTTCTGGTTCATTCAGATAACATTAGTCAGTGTACTTGCATCATTTGCTGTTCAACTCTTGACAGGGGTAACCTTATATGAATGCACTGGCTTTACATAAGCAACATTATATATAGTCATTGCTGTCTTATGTTGGACACTGATATATCATCACAGGTTGTGATTGCATGGCATTGAAATATTTATTCATGGCATGTTGTTCTATGAGTACACCTGTGACATGTGCATTGAGTATTGGCATTTACAGCATACCTACACAGATAGACTGGTGATGACTTCTGGGACAGTGTGTGTCCTACATGACAGAAACAAAAAAAGTAGAAAACCGGATTAGTAATGAAGAAGTTAAATAAACAGAAACTGAGGTTAGGGATTACCTGCAAAGTAAAGGATTTAGTGTAGAAAATATAGCTCTGATAACATCTCAGCAGGATCAAGCAAAGGATCCCCAAATTAAGGAGAAATGAGTGGAGTGGAAAACATCTCATCAGTTGCCATATGAAGATACTTTGGAGCCTTCCATAGGAAAACAGTACAAATGTTTAGTTGGAGTTGCACAGCAAGGGGAGGAACAGCATCTGATACAATGTTATGGAGTGATAAACCAGTGAGTTTCCATATGAAAGAGCAATGGATAGCACAGGATGAAACTGAAAAGAATGTGGCACAGGAAGATGCTTTGGAACTTTGTGCAGAATGGCCCCAGGAAATGGAGAACAAAGAATGTGCCCTCAATTTAAAAGAAAATGAGTTAAGAGAAGAGTTGCTTGGTTTAATAGAGATGGATGGAAATATTAAGATCAATGAAAGAAATAGATTACAGAAAGTCAATAAAACCCAAAAAGTTAGAAGTTTGATAAAACAAATGAACATAGTAATTAGGAATGTTCATAGAGATTCATGTGATATAAGAGAAGTAAATAGGATATATTACTGTGCAGCTAAATTAATAACAGATGAAGTGTTACCACAAATACACAGGGTTGCAAGGGAAAGGAAGGGGAGAAATCAAATGCCATCACGGAAGTATCAAATAGAGAAAACTATAGAGCAATTAAGACAAGAAGTGTCACTGATAAAAGAGTATAGAAGAGAGATCAAATCAACAAAAAATACTGAGAAAGATAGGCATGATAAAAGCAATGCGCTGTATCAGAACAGATCAGGATCTACCGTGCACTATCGCAAATAATAAACTAAAAATATCAGCACAAGCAGAAAAACTTAGAAGATATGCACATAAATATGAAGGAAAAGTACAAAATAAGCAATTCACTGATGACACAAAAAGTTTGATAGAGAATTGGGCAACAAGGCAAAAGGAATTGAACATCACCAAAAAAAAGAAGATAGATACATTTTATAGAAATATCTATGAAGATCCTGTGGAACACAACAAATATACTGAATGGATAGAAGAAGTAAAAGAAAGAATAAGAAGTTCAAATGTACAGGATATGAAATAGGATGAAGTAACAGCCAGATATTGAAACTAAGTTAAGAAAACCTCCTATATGGAAAACTCAAGGCCCAGATGCAATACTTAACTTCTGGCTTAACATCTATACATGAAGATTTAGCCATGAGTAAGAACTATTTATATGTGCACCCTGAACAGACACTAACTTGGTTAACAATAGGAAAGACAATACTCCTGCTTAAGAGTGAACCTGCAAGCTATCCTAAAAACTATAGACAGGTAACTTGTCTTCCAACAACTTGTAAACTGCACACTGGAATTGATGCTGACAGAGTTTATAGTCATTTAGAAGAAAACTCAGTTATGGCAATAGAATAAAAGTGTAACAAAAGATGGTCATATGGAACAAAGGATACCATTTGTTGTTAAATAAAGTCATAATGGAGAGCTGTATAATGGTGAAGAATCTAAATATGGCATGGATAGAGTATAAAAAATCATTTGACAGTATTCCACATTCATGGATAAAAGAGTGCTTAAAATGTATAAGATACATCCTACACTGATCGATTACATTACAGCAACCATGAACAGTGGCAAACCAATTTGCAATAAAGCCATGATAAAGGACAAATTATTATTCCAGGGATAAACATTCAGTGAGGGGTATTCCAGGGTGACTCTTTGTCACCGCTACTCTTTACTCTTGCCCTTAGCCAGTTAAGCTGTCTACTTAACAGTTTAGGTCATGGCTACAGTTTGTGTCTCAGAAAACAACAAACTCTAAACACTTTTCACTTTTGTAGATTATTTAAAACTATATAGTTCATCAGATGAGGAACTGAAAGCACAACTGCAAGTGGTCAAAACTTTTTCAGATAATATAAGAATGTAATTTGGTCTTGATAAGCAACCTTTAAAGCAGGAAAGCTGCAGCATCAAGAAAACATCAGCCTGTGACAGGAATGTGATATAAAAGAACTGCAGCAAGAGGAACTGTATAAATATTTTGGAACTGATGAAGGATCAGCAGTAAAACATGAACAAGTGCAAATAAAACTTAGGAGTGTTTTAGAAGACTAAATTTAATACTGAAAACAGCACTGACATCTATGAACACAAGTCCATGCTAAAAACCAATTTGTTCTTCCTGTCCTAACACAGTTTTGGAGTGATTGACTGACCCCAAAAGGTGTTGGATTGGTTAGACAGGAAAACAAGAAGGATACTTCATGCTTATTAAATGACTATGTATTCCTCGTTCTGATGGAGGTATGGGTCTCTTTGAAATTGATTGCATGTATATATCTGCAATCGTAGCACTGCATACATACCTGCTGACCTCAGAAGACCCAAATGTTATGAAAGTTTTAAAACATGAGGAGAATAAGTCTAAGATGACTTCCCTGCTTATTTTAGCAGAAGAATATCAGTGTTAACAGAAATCAAACCAGAAGTAGATAAAAATCAGGCAGCAACTGAATGTGCCATAAAAGCAAAAAACAAAACAAAAGAAAGAATATGAGATGAGAAGGCAAGGAAAGTGGAAAATGCATAAATATAGTTGCAATATAAAAAACTCTTGGAACAACCTCATGCTGATCAGGATCAAATGCAGGAATGGGTAAGGAGAGTTGAATTTAAACTAAAAGATGAAAGGTTAATATTGGCAGCCCAACACAGTGAACTACGTACATTATGATGGTTTACAAAGCTTATTGAACATGTGTGGGAAACAGACAAATGTACGTTTTGTAAAGCAGAATTGGAAACAGTCATGTCTTTTTGCTGGTTGCGATATACTAATGGCAGGAGGACTGTATGCTGAAAGGCATAATAATGTGGCAAGGCTGTTGCATTGGGGATTGTACAAATATTATAATACTGAAGTAGCTGAAAACACATTGGAAACATGCCACAGAGCACTATAGAAAATGATGAAGTTTATATCACGTGGGATCACCCATTACCAACAGCTGAAAAAAATAAATTCAAGAAAACCATATATAGTAGTCCATGAAAAGAAGACAGAAGTAGCATTGATCACTGAAACTGATACACCCAGTGACAACAGTGTCTTGCATACAGACAGACACAAAGTCATAAAATATCAGGATTTGCAGGCAGAAACAAGGGCAGTGTGGAAGAAAGATACCCAGACAGTTCCAATAGTAGTAGGAGCAACGGGTCTTATAAAAAAGAATTTACAATTGTACTTAGATATGTTACCGATACAAGTAACTTCATATGAATTGCAGAAGGAGTCAGTACTGGGCACATTGGGGGTACTTCATAGAGCACTTCTGGCTAATATCAAAGATTGAAACAATACTAATTTCATGAACTTTAATCATACTTTGACTTAGGAATGGGGTCCATTCCCATCATGGTACTAGAAACTCAGAAGACTTGGGAATTTAAAAAAAGACAGAAACAGCTTCCTTGCTGTGTGAAAAGTAACATGTGTAGCTCCTTTCCGGCATTCTGACTAAACCTGATTGTTCATATTATAACCATAACATCTGTGTTGGCACACAATTTCAATTCAGTTATTTGTAAAAGCCTCCATGAGTACACTTTAAACATTTCCGCTCTCCAACAGTCATGCACCATTATAACACATTATTGTGCAGCAATTACTCCATTTCACTTCCCTTCATTCTGTATTGTTTCCCTGTATTTGCCCTTAAATATGTCTGAGCTACAGCATATGCTGCTATCTGAGCATTGCCTGTATGCAATACTTTTTGTTTACATTATGTGCTTTGTTTGCAAGCACCTTTCTGTGGCCATGAACACTATTACTGGCCAAGGAAAGGTGCTTACATCCATGTAGGCACAATGAGCATCATGCATATTTGATTAACACTTCTACTTATCATGCTAACACACTTAAATCATGACTGTTAATGAATCCCAGGGATTGTCTATGTGACTTTAAAAACTAGAAATGACTCACAAAGCTAACCTTTATTTTTCTAACATAGGATGATTACATTCAGCTCAAAGATTGCTTGAGCCTACTGTACTATATTCTTCCTCTGTTCTAACCAGAATCTCAACATTACTATAATGTTTAAGTTCAATCTGTTGTAGTATACCCTTTAATTAATCTCCTTTAGGCTCATCTCGGTGCATCCTCTTTTACAAATTTCATTCCTGCAGAAAAAAAATCACTGTATTTGGCTCAAGAAGGTGATATGTTCTACTGGACTGTGATACACTCTGCTGAATGTTTACAGAATGTTAAATGCTCTACTGTCCTTTGCATTAAGTATATATTGTGTTGCATGTGATTTATGTACCCCCAAATTGTTCCTGTAATATCATCTACTGTTATACAATATTCCATTATTTTTCTTACTGTTAATCTTGATTGACTTCTTCGAAACAGTCACTAAAGCCATGGACAAGGGGAAGACAGTGCACACTGCCTACCTTGACCTAGCCAAAGCCTTTGAAACTATTCCCTGTTTGGGGATAATAGATAAACTCTCCTAGCTAGGCATCAACTGGTATGTTACCAGATGGGTAGCTAACTGGCTCACTGATAGAACCCACTCAGTCAAAGTAGGGGAAGCCACCTCTAGTAGTACACTCGTAATGAGTGGTGTACCCCAGGGATCAGTCTTAAGGCTTCTACTGTTTGAGATATACTTTTCTGAGGTGAAAGCCAAAACCAGTGGTCTGTGGCTGACTAAGTTTGCAGATGACTGCAAACTAGATACTGTCTTAAATTCCCCTAGTGATGTGAACATCCTCCAAGATGGCCTTATCCAAACTAATGACTGGTGCCAGAAGCATGGCCTCAAACTGAATTCCAAGAAATGCATCATTATTTCCTTTGGGGAAAATGCTATCCCCACTAATTATCACATTAATAACAAGGTTCTAAGCATGCAATAAATCGTGAGGGACTTGGGCACCCAGATTGACCATCACGTTGCCTCCATTGTACAAAAGGCTTTCTCCATGGCCCACCTCATAAATAAGGGTATTTCATCCAGAGATAAGGAGGTCATAACATCCCTGTACTCCTTCATTATCAGACCCATTATCAAGTACAATGCCCCCTTCGGGATGTACCTTGCCAAGCACATGCAGCAGCTGGAGAGACTACAGAGGTTCCTGACCAGCAAAATCCAGGGTCTGAAACACTTGTCCTATACAGATAGACTAAAAGCTCTGTCCCTCTACTCAGTCTCATACAGACTGCTCAGAGGTGACCTGTGTCTGGCATACAAGGCCATTTCAGACTCAATCTTCATGGACTTGCTGTATATCCATAAGACAAACCCCACTCACGCAGCTCACACGCAAGGCCTTAACCTGGTCTGTGACATTAATAGAACTTGTTGGCGGGATAGATTTGTGTCTCAAAGACTCCTCTGTCTGTGGAATAGACTCCCTCTCCACATCAGGCAGAGTACCTCTCTAGAACTCTTTAAGAGGACCCTGGACGATTGGGTGGGAAACAGAAAATACACCCCTGGGATCTCACTGATGTCCCTGCTGGACAGGGGAAACAGGTGCTGACTCTGATGGAACATGGGGGAAATTCTTGGCTAGGCTTATAAGGGCCTCTGTGCCAATAGCCTAGTATAATCCTATGAACCTATGAACTATAGGGACTGTTATTCAATATAAAACCATAACCACTCATCAGAATGCAAATGAGAACCGGCAACTAAAACCATTGACTGAATTCGCTTTAGCATAAAAAAGTTTTAATCATTGCTTTTCTCTTAGTCAAAACCAAGACTTCATCAGAACATTTCAAAATGAACACAGTTGATTGGTTTACATCAGCAAAAGGTCAGGCTGCAATGCCTTTTATATTGACATGACTAATAGATGTTTACACAAAAATAATTAAATAATGTTTATATGCTCTTAAAACAAATAATATGAACAATACTTTATTTAAACACACTATAGAATGTATCCTGTACAAAAAATATATTTTATATTATTGAACATGTTCAAATGGATTTAACAGGTGGCGACTTTAAAAACAAGCTGGAATCAAAAGAGACTGAATGGTGGCTAGGTTGAGTGCTGATGAACCTCCAATTTTGACTGAGGCAATAAACATTGTGTTTTTTAAAACATAGAAAGTTGAAAAAATAAATGATGCAGTTTTAGGTATTAATTATATTTATGCAGTTTATATCCTGTCTATTAGTAATAAAAAAAAAATTTATCCAATGTTTTACATTGGTAATATCAGTTACAGTGTGGTAATGTTAATTAAATAATGGTGTGTTCATTTTGAAATGTTCTGATGAAGTCTTGTTTGTGAGTAAGACAAAAGTGGTAATTAAAAGGTTCGGTCAATGTTTTTGTTTGCCGGTCCTCATTTGCATTCTTTTGAGCGGTCATTGTTTTGTATTATTTATTTTACCTCTCTATTTTATTTTATTTTTTATAAGTATTATTCAGTGTTCCATTATGTCTATGTATCTTACATGGACCATACTACACATCATTGAAAGAAAAAAGCATAGTTTACAAAGTACTTGAACAAATGTGGTTGCAACTGCACTAATCAAACACAATTTCTAAAAATAAATAAATAAATAAATAAATAACTTAAAGCATTTTTTTTGCAGGAGGCAAGCATCCCTACACCCACCCCACTTCCTGGTACCTATATATACAAACTGTGAGCTTGCACTATAGTGGGTAAAGAGCAAATTCCCACTACCACTGTATCTCAATCTTCTACATGAAAAAAACAGCAATTTGTGATAGTTAAATATTTGATCATGTTTGCAGACTTTTCAGAATTCTAACAAATAATAGTTCCAGCAGCAATATGAAACCCCTTATATGTATAGGTTTTCAACTATATACTGTATATTCAAATGTGTTTTTGTTAAACTGTATACTTGAGTACTGACTGCTGCATTTTTGGAAGTTTTGTCTCCAGGCCTCCACTAAAAAAGGTGTCTTACCCTACCAGACGTACCATTAAAGAACTATCAATAAATAAATAAATAAATAAATAAATAAATAAATAAATAAAAACACATCTGCAAAAGCTAGAAAAAAAAACCTAGAACAAAACTGATGAATATGTAAGTAATGTCCCTACTAAAGCCAACCATTGCATAGCTTACCAAAGAATGCAGTGGTTGGAATGAAATACTGTTATGATACTTAATCAGTTAAAGACTGCTAAGTGTGTTACTCCAACCAAACAAGTGCCCAGCAATATCTGCTGCTATCATTATAATCCAGCCAGTAACTCTGCATCACAAGATTACAATATCTTAAAAGTGACTAAATCATACAATCATTATGGCAACTGCTTATATTCTACATATGTATTCAAGCTATGGAACTCTATTCTCCTGACCTCAGAATTGAAAGCTGCAATACTTTTGAATGCAAATAAATCCTGTTTAGCCTCATATTAGCTCTGTCCATATGTTTCAAATTCTCTACTGATCATCTTACCATTAGAGTCATAGTCTCCATTATTTAACATACTAATATTTAATTTTACCCACTTATATTTACTATAATTTCCACCTAGCAATACCTGAGTTTGGTGTATTTCATAATATTTTACATACATTAAATGCTTAGGAAGGAAGCTTGGTTTATTAACGTGCCAGTTCATTCATAGCAAGATGCCAGGATTAGCTATGGAGGATCACTACACAGTAGGGAGTGAGATTTTGCCTTTCCACCCACTGTTCACTGTTTTACAGTTTTGGTGTTGATGTGTGTGTGTGTGTGTGTGTGTGTGTGTGTGTGTGTGTGTGTGTGTGTGTGTGTGTGTGTGTGTGTGTGTGTGTGTGTGTGTGTGTGTGTGTGTGTGTGTGTGTGTGTGTGCGTGTGTGCGTGTGTGTTTGCACAGTAATGTTTTCTAATAATTAATTAGGCAGAGTTTTCTTAATCACTGAGATAGGCAGACTGATGTTAAATGCATGATGATGAGGTAAGTGGGATGCTAATAAAAATTACCTACATATTTCAAACATTGTACTAAATATACATGTCTATCAATTACAATTGTAACAAACAATAATTAATTGTAGTAAACAACTGTCTAAAGCTGTCACTTTACTGCACCTTCAGCTTCACAGATGCACAACTTATTCCAAATGTTTTCTTTCCATCACTAATTCCTTGTAGTATAGTATACAAACTCACACTACATTAGGCCTGTCATTGAGATGATTCACACATCTGTAGTTTTCTCCCAAAAAAGGATCAAGTAATCCATTTATAGACAATGATTGTTTGGTTTTACATCTGTTTATTACACTGCATGCCATGCACTATATATCTTATTATCAATCTGCATCTTAGCTTTCACTGTTTTTCACTTGAATATAGCTGTATTTATTTTTTTTCAAAAGACATTTTTATTTTGTTTTCATTATAAACATACGCAAATGTACATATAACAAATGCAATAAAACAATAACAAAACTATTTATAATATTTACATTCATCCATGATAAACAATCATTGTATTCATGAGAAGTTATCAATATTTGTTCAAAAGGTTTTCCAATTTTTGCCATGCTATTTTTTATGAGTAATGTTATGAGTTTTATAACAAATGGTTTGCAGTTCTTTTTTACAAACACCTTTTGCTGAATTAATAAAATCTTTAAACATCAAATCTTGCTTATTTTTCCAGTTAAAAGTAATAACTTTTCTGGCAATTGCAAGAATTGACCAGAGTAACTGAATCTGAGATTTAGGTATTACATTAGGTATAGGAACACTGAACAGGATTAGTGAGTTAGAAATATGGCAGTTATCAGAACATAAAGCATTTGCAAAATATCTGAAGTCTTTCCAGTATCGAACATCATTTCTACATTCAATGAACATGTGAACCCAGTTGGCCTCTAGTAATTCATCACATTTTCAACATTTACTTTCACTGTTTTTGAGTATAAGATTTATTTTATGTGGAGTATAGAAACTTCTATTCATAAATTTCCATGTATACAGTCTCCATTAAAATGAAAAAGAGGTACCATATGTAGAATTCAATAACATTTTTGGATTCATCAGATATTTGTTTTACATTAATCTTTACATAGTAATTCCAAAATTCTGAGTCAAACTTTAGAATGTCTTCTCTTGATATCTTATAGATAGGTGAGATACTTAATTTTTGATTATCTGTCTTTTCAAGATGCCTAATAAAAAGCTGAAGCAAACTTGGTATATATTCAATCTCTAGGTTGATTGATACTCTCAATTTGTTTTCTATAAACTGCCATGAGTGTATAAACAACCAACTGTCTTGACTATAATCAAAACTACATAAAATAGAGTTTAGTTGTTTAATACTCTAATTTTCAATAAACTGATGCCAGAATATCAAGTTATTTTCCTTTAATTTTTGTATCGCATTGATGTTGAAAGAATCTAGGTAATCAGGGGAGTATGCTATAGGGAATATAAGAAATATAAATTGTTTAATCTTGCAATTACAATTAATTATATTTCTAAAGTTATTAAATATTTGATTAATGTCATAAGAAAAATTATCAAACGTATTAAATAAACAAAATTCACATTAAAACCAATGAACTCTACTTATTCCATATTGTTCCTTAAATTGATTTTCTATAGTTCTGAAATCAGTTATATGAATCTCATGTATTGTTTTTTAGCCAGATATATAGGTAGGCCTGATTCAGTGTAATATTGCATTAATTATAACTGATTTGGAATAAAGATCTAAGTTAGGGAATGCTATCCCATTACTGTTCCAAGCTCTAATGTGCCATCTGTATGCAATCCTAGGTTTTAAGGGGAACCATAAACATTTAAGTAGCATAGAATCTAATTTTTTTAATACATTTTTGGGAGGAGGTAGTATCAATGACTCTATATAAAATAACATTTTAGGTAAAATTATCATTTTAATTAAAGAGAGCCTATCCTCCATTGTGAAGAACATTTTATTCCATCTTTTGATTAGTTCACTAATAGTGGTTAAATTATAGCAGGTTAGTTTAACAGACTCTTTCCATGTACTCTTTATACTGACACCCAAATATTCTAATATATCATTCTCCCAGTTAAACAGACTATTCTCTCTTAAGTTTTTATTGATCTTTTTGTTAATTAGCAATGTTTTGGATTTATTATGATTAAATTTAAGCCCTGAAAGTCTTTCAAACTTGCTTAAGGTATTTATAACATCATGCAACGATCCATCAATATCACCCAATGTTAACAACATATTATCAGCCAGGTTAACCTGGTATGCATTGTTTCTCGTTGCTGAAACCTGTACTGTCCGAATATATACTAATCACTGGGCTGTTCACATATCTGGGGGACCTGCTATTGCTGATCAATTGGCCCATAAGCATGGCTTTATTAATTTATGACAGGTGTTTGAAGGCACAGGTTATTATTATTTTCAACAACTGGTGGGAAAAAAGAAGTCACTTAATAAACACAGATGCCATCATGTGCATCTCAAAAGGGAACCAAAGAATGGTGAACATTCTGATACAAACCTAAATGTTTTGACTGCATGGAAATTGGGATACAGTGGAAAAGACATTTTTGTCAGCATCCTGGATGATGGGCTTAAAAAGGATCATCCTGATCTCTCTGATAATCATATTGTATTCTGAAGAAGTCACGAGGCGAATGCTGACAAAAGAGCTCAATAAAGTGTTTTAGTGGATCTACCAGAGTGTTTCCTTGTTTTTACAAGTTTCTTGATATCATCAGCCCATCTTAGGACAATAGTCATTAATTTGAAATCCTTTTATATTTTGCTTGTTTCTGATATATGTAGCAAAAGGTTCCATTGAAAGAGCAAACACTAATAATGACAAAGGACAACCTTGTCTAGTTCCCTTGAGGATTTCAAATGGTGAGGGTAGACATGATCCGATTTTAACATAAGCTTGTGCCCCATTATAAATTTTCATTAATAAATTGACAAAATCTGAGGAGAATTCAAAACCAATCAGAATTCTTTATAGATAAAACCAACTAATAGAATAAAAAGCCTTTTCTATGTCTAGGCTGATAATAGTTATTTTTTGTATTTGCATGCTATGTCTGTTAATGATAGTAATTTAATAATGTTATCTTGCATTTTTCTATGAAGAATGAACCCTGTCTGATCATAATGTGTTAGATTAGATAATATTTTCTTTATCCTATTAGCTAATATTGTCATGAAAATTTTATAATCAGTGTTTACTAACGAAATTGCCCTATATGAATCACAAGATTTGGGGTCCTTACCTTGTTTTAATATGGGGGAGATAGAGTATTTCTACAATGGAGGTGTTAGACATTTTTGCTTAACCATAGTAAAGGCATCATTTTCTTTATTATATATTCAGGAAAAATCTTATATAGTTCAGGAATTATTCCATCCAGTCCTGGAGCTTTATTATCTTTTACATTTTTTATTTGCTCTTTCACTTCTGTTAGTGTTATTTGTCTAATTAATATGTTATTTTGATGCATTGACACCTTAGTAGTTATATTTTCTTGAATAAAAGTATTTATTACATTATCTGTCTCCAAAAGTGGTGTGTTATTATTTATATCATTAGAGTAGTTTTTGAACACTTCTAATATGCCCATTAAGTTAGATGTACACTTAACTGAACCATCACTTTTACATTTAATCTCATTAATAAGATGTTGATTGTTTATATTTTTGGATCTTACCACTATTTTATGTAGATATTTGGGATTTACAGCATAAGATTGTACTTTGAATTTTTCCAGGTATATGGCTACCTTATAATTCAGAACTTCTAAGTATTTTTGATTTAACTTAGTAATTTCGTTATGTGCTACTTTATTTGGTTTTGCATCCATTTTTATATTGTCTATATTTTTTTGTAAGTCTAAAAGTTCTTTGTCCCACTCTCTCCTTTTTAAGGTACCAAAATTTTATTCTACCATATATATAAACTTTAAAGGTGTTCTATAGTATAGTATCAGTCACTTCACCATAATCATTTGTTTCCATAAACATGTCTATTTCTTTCATTTTCCATTCCCTAAAGTCATTTAACTTAGTTATGTAAGCAGGAATTCTTTGTATAAATCTTAAATCATCTGTATGTGTAGTTAATGTAAAGTTTAAAGCATTATGGTCCGAAAGTGGACAAGTCATTATAGATATGTCACTTATTTTAGAGTATATATTATTTGATGCAAATACCTTATCAATGTTTGTTTGTGTACCAAACTGATATGTATAGTGAGTATAGAATAAGGAATAATGTTCTCTTAGACCATGTATATCTCTAAGGTTCATCTGGTTTGTAAAGTCATTTAACTTCTTGGCTTGAGATGTTAGTTTTATTTTACCCTTTTTAGAAGTATCATTGCCTGATAATAGGCAGTTAACATCACCTGTTACTATAATTTCCCCTTTTGCATTTAAAGTAATCAGGTCTAGATATTTGTCAACATATCTAGTATTCAGTCCTGGTATCCAGTATGTATTAATCAAAGTATAGTACTTCCTATTGATTTCCAAAATAACCATGCTTAGAATCTCATCTTTATCTGAAATTGTATCTATAATTCTTTGCATAGTATAAGTATTTTTCCATAGAATAAGAGTGCCCCCTTTTCTTAGTCTTAAAACATGAATCAGCCAGAATGGTATAGCCATTGCATGGGTACTTTTGTAGATCTTTTTTTAATAGATGGGTTACTGTAAAAAGATGATCTGGGCTTTATGCATTTTTATATATTTAAGTAAACCAGCTCTTTTGACATTATTGTTCAAACCATTAATATTTAATGATAAACATTTATAAGCCATTGAATATATGTATATATATATATATATATATATATATATATATATATATATATGTAAGCTAATCACCCTAGATATCCGCATCCCACCCCACCCACCATTAAGGAAACCATGATAAAAAATTTCTCCAAAGCTAACTTCATGCTTCTTAAGACAGAAGTGGCAAACTTTATGACACCCATGCAGATGGACAATACAGTTATGACTGCTGAATCCTACACAAATGCACTCTATAAGCACTTACACGAGTGAATGGATCATGTTATCCCAAACAGAACCAAGACGCTATGCTCCAAAAAAAGGAAGCCAATCTGGTGGTCTCCTGCCATAAACAAACTCTACAACAGAAGGAAGAAACTGTTGCAAAAGAAAGTAAAATCCGATGAGTGGAGGAGCTCCCTGGTCAGCCCTAGTAAGAAGCTGAGATCCCTTATAAGATCCTCCAAAGCTAGCTACGAAAACAAAATTGCCACTGATTCTAAGGGCAACCACAAAGCATTCTATAGCTATCTCAAGAATCTCAATGGCAACACCCAGGCCTACTCTGAGTTACAGCACAACGGCACGAAAATTACAGAACCAACTGATATTGCCAACATTTTGGCAGATAGGTTCAGTGCTAACTTTATCCCCCCTCTCACCCCCTAAAGGTCCCACATCTATACAGGAAGAATGCAGAGTCCCTGTAATCTCATTTATACAGGTAAAAGCTGCATTCTCTAAAACCAAAAACACAGCATCCATGGGACCGGACAACATCCCAGGTTGCGTTTTACGCGAACTGCAGAACAAACTGGCTCCCCACCTAAGTACCACATTCAATCATATTCTCACATCAGGCTTTGTGCCCACTGAATGGTGCACAGCAACAGTTATCCCACTCCATAAAGGGGGAGCCACCACTGATACTGGTTACTATCGCCCTATTAGCCTGATGAGTCTGGTCTGCAAGGCCATGGAACGTATCATCACAGAACTCATAAACAAAGACATTGATAACTTCCAAACTCTGGACCCCACCCAGTTCAGTTTTGTGAAAGGCAGATCATGCCTTCTGAACCTGATTGACTTCTTTGAGACAGTCACCAAAGCCGTAGACAAGGTTAAGGTGGTTCACACAGCCTATCTTGACCTTGCTAAGACTGTTGACACCATCCCCCATTCTGGACCTACAGTTAAACTCACTAAACTAGGTATAAATCCCTACATCACAAGATGGGTTGCCAAATGGCTCACTGACAGAACCCACACTGTAAAAGTTGCAGATTCCAAATTTGACTTCCAACCAGTGACAAGTGGAGTACCACAGGGTTCAGTCCTGGGACCACTCCTGTTTGGTATCTACTTCTTTGAAGTACAGGTTAACACAGAAGGCCTCTGGCTAATGAAGTTCACAGATGACTGCAAACTAAGAGGGGTAGTCGAGTCCCCAAATGATGGGACATCCTACAGAAGGCCTCATTGGGACAGATGCCTGGTGTCAGAGGCATGGCCTCAAGCTCAACGACAAAAAGTGCATTGTCATTCCCTTTGGTAAAAACTCTGTACCCATGAACTACTACATAAACAGCAGTCTACTTAACACCGAATGTGTGATAAGAGACCTTGGGACCCAGGTGGCAGTAGTCTTTCCTTTGATAATCACATCACCACAGTAGTCAGGAAATCCTTCTATGTGGCACACCTCATCACAAAAGGGGTCTTATCCAGGAAAAAAGAGGTCATTGTTCCCCTCTACTTGGCACTCATTATACCCATTATAGAGTACAATGCCCCTTTTGGAATGTACCTCACAAGACATCTGCAGCAGCTGGAAAGGTCACAGAAGTACCTCACAAAGAGGATTACTGGCATCAAACAGATGCTCTATGCTGACCACCTCAAAAAACTCCAGTTTTACTCTGTAGCATATCGTCTACTCTGAGGAGATCTCTGCCTAACATATAAAGCTATGTTAAACCCAGAGCTGTTGGACATGCTACACCTAAAAAAATCCCAATCCCTATGAGCTACATGCTCTAGGGACCTAAACCTTTTCACCACAATAAACAGGACATGCTGAAGGGCTAGATTCCTGTCCCAGAGACTTCCTATACTCTGGAAAAAGCTACCCATCTATGTCAAGCAATGTTCCTCATTAGCACTCTTCAAGAAAAATCTTGATGAGTGGATGGGAAATAGGAAATACACCCCAGGGATCACTTCTGTGGCTCTGCTCGACAGGGCACAGGAAATTAACTTTCTTGGGTGGCGTAAGCCAGGGAACCTTGTTGGCTAGGCTTACTTAGGCCCTTGGGCTGATAGCCTAGTACCCACCTGTAAACCTATGAACCTATGCACTGAAAGACCTTTCTTCCGTATTGACTTGAAATCTACTGAAAACTTACTTATCATGGATGCATAATGTGTATTAAGCACTACTTTCAAAAACCCAAAACTATCTAAAACCACATACATGAAACATAAAGTTTTTGGTTTTGTTAAAAACTTAACTAAACCATCCATCCATCCACCTCTCCAATACTGGGTCTATATCAGAAGATCAAAGTTTCAAAACTTTGAATCTGATATGGTCGACACCATATGATTGAAGTTTTAAAACTTCAAACCTTTTAACGGAGATCTCCGTACAGTGCGGAAAGGGAAGATTTCCCTTTTCTGCACTGTAGTGTGATCTTGGAGTTGGTATATTTAAGTAGGGGGGTGTAGGGGGAGCTTGTCCTCCTGCTTAGAGCATTTAAATGGTTGTTTTTGTAGGTTGTTGTGTTTTATTACATTTTTGAAGTTTCAAGACTTCGATTATATGGTGTCTACCATATCAGATTCAAAGTTTTGAAACTTCGATTATGTAATATAGACCCTGCAATACCAAACGACACAAATTATCCATCTCTGCTTAGAATATAATATAAAAACAAAAAAGGAAAGCATTATAAAAACAACTAAAGAAATCTGAATCCATGAAATATACATTAGAATGAGAGTGTACAATATATTTGAAGCTATATGAATATGTCACATATGACAATAGTACCTCTAATACATAGATATGCCAGAAATACACACCAGATCAAAGTATATATAAACATTAGAAGCTGAAGGTTAAGAAGATTGCCATTATTTTCAAGACTTTTCAAGAAACTTCAGATAATTTAACCATTTTGTCAGTCATCTAGCTAACATTTTTCATGTAAGGATCTTTTGAATATATATATATATATATATATAAAACACTTATTACAACATAACTATTATATTTTGCAATTATACACATATTACTCATATGTACTAACAATTTCTATGTTGACATCTTTCATTAGGAAGAGGGAAAGAAAGAGAGAGAGGAAAGGGGGCCTCACAGCCCTCTGTTTAGTTACTAAAGGTTTAGGTATATAACATAAGTTTGATGTTAATATGCATAATGAGTTTTCTAAATCAGCTCCTAGTTCACTTGATGTCATTTAATTACTAATAGTGTCATTGAATCTGCAGAATGTATGCATCTATAAGAGAACATAGGCATTTTCAAAGGAGTTAATCACTTTTATCAGAACTAATTATTTACCATTTAACATATCTAGTGAAGGATAACAGAATTTCAAGAGAAACGAATTCTAAGTACAACCATTTAACAAGTTCAAAAGGTCAAATGATGTCATCACGGTTGTTTCCTCAAGCTGCAGCTTCATAAACTTGTTAAAAAGTATCTAAATAGGCTCATGCACAACAGAAGTTGTCTCTAGTGGAGAAAAAAACATTTACAGTGGGAAATTCAGATTTTGAAGCTTTTAGAGTTTACAGAAAGCAAAAAAATATAAACAAAAAACAAAACACTCAAGCTGCCTTGTCAGTGTATGTCATGAATCTTCACAATGAGAACAGTCAAGCAGACCACCAGTTTCCTCATAAAACATCAACATCATGAAAAAACTAACCCTTTCATATAAAAACAGCTATTTAGAAGTAGCAACAACTGCCTCAAATCAGAAATCATATTATAACATTTCAATCATATACCCACCAGTTAATCAGGCCAGAGAGAGAGAGAGAGAGAGAGAGAGAGAGAGAAAAAGAACCTAATGTATATATATATATATATATATATATATATATATATATATATATATATATATATATATAAACTTATATTTAACTATCTATAAAACACCATTAATGCACTGTATTAATGTTTAAATGTATCTAAACAAAGAGTCTAAAACATCTAGTTAGAAACACTAATCAAAAACACCTTGTTACTCCATCACTGACCCACTAGAAAAAATGCACTTTGGTATTAAGTCAAATTATACTATTACTGAAGATTTAGAAGACATACATCATTTGTAGTTATTTAAAAGGGAAAAGTATGTAAAAACGTTATAATGGGGAAAAGAGAGAAAAGGAACATGGGTAACAAAAAAGAATAGAAAGAAAGAAGAAAGAGAGAATGTTATTTAAATACTTAGTACCATTTGTAATTAGAAGTAGATATAGAAAGGAAAAGAGAAAGTTAATAATAAAAATTATTCACATTACCTTACAGCGTAAAGACTTTCCAGAATCAAATATATTATGATTCATAAAACAAAGCATTTAAAATTAGAAGGAATTTATTAATTTGTCCTTTAGTTTCTTAGTTTTGTTTGCTTCTTCCTTCACAGACCATTCATTTTTTGTTGCCTGTCTCTTCAAACTCTGGCATGGCCATTCCATTTTTTCTATGCCTGGCAGTATTTTCTTCTTTTGGATACAATCTACTGCTTCTTGTAGGGAATCAAAGATCTTCACTCTTTCTGCCAAGGTGATTCTTATTCTTGCAGGGAAAAGAATTAGAGCTTTAATATTGGCTTTTTTCAAGGACTTAATTAGAGGAACACATTCCTTTCTTCTGGATATGACAGTAGAAGTGTAGTCATTGTCAAAATGAATAACTTTTTTCACCCATCTTGATAGTGGAATTAGTCCAAGTTGATTTCGGCACTAAGTCCTTGTCTTGCGAGGAAAGAAATCTAACTATTATAGACCCGGGGTTAGATGAACTCAGAGATTAAGCTACATTTGCCATGGACCAATGTGCCCTCTCAATTCCAAAAGAGAGGGATTCAGGCACATTTAGTGCTGATGGAAACCACTTATTGAGGAATTGATTCATGTTAACAACCTCTTCTTTCTAAGGAATTCCATATATTCTTATGTTATTTCTCCTTGATCTACTTTCAAGGTCTTCCAGTTTTTCAATCAGCCTGGTGTTTTGTTTCACAAGAAATTCATTGTGATGTTCATTTTCTGTCACTCTAGTATCTAGGTCAGTTATTGTTTCCTCTAAAGCAAGAATCTGTTCAGATTGTTGTTTTACTATTCTGTTTAGAAGTTCCAGTTGTTTACTGCATTCTTGTTTGATAATGTCCATTTTGTTTTCGAATTTGTCCATTTTTAGTGACAGTTCTTGGATGTTTGTTATTAGAAGATGTAGTTCTTTCTTCACTGCACTCTCCTGGTGTGGGTTCTTCGAGTTGCTCATGTTTTTAGTGACAGTTCTTGGATGTTTGTTATTGTAAGATGTAGTTCTTTCTTCACTGCACTCTCCTGGTGTGGGTTCTTCACGTTGCTCATGTTTTTAGTGACAGTTCTTGGATGTTTGCTATTAGAAGATGTAGTTCTTTCTTCACTGCACTCTCCTGGTGTGGGTTCTTCGAGTTGCTCATGTTTTTAGTGACAGTTCTTGGATGTTTGTTATTAGAAGATGTAGTTCTTTCTTCACTGCACTCTCCTGGTGTGGGTTCTTCACGTTGCTCATGTTTTTAGTGACAGTTCTTGGATGTTTGCTATTAGAAGATGTAGTTCTTTCTTCACTGCACTCTCCTGGTGTGGGTTCTTCGAGTTGCTCATGTTTTTAGTGACAGTTCTTGGATGTTTGCTATTAGAAGATGTAGTTCTTTCTTCACTGCACTCTCCTGGTGTGGGTTCTTCACGTTGCTCATGTTTTTAGTGACAGTTCTTGGATGTTTGTTATTGTAAGATGCAGTTCTTTCTTCACTGCACTCTCCTGGTGTGGGTTCTTCACGTTGCTCATGTTTTTAGTGACAGTTCTTGGATGTTTGCTATTAGAAGATGTAGTTCTTTCTTCACTGCACTCTCCTGGTGTGGGTTCTTCACGTTGCTCATGTTTTTAGTGACAGTTCTTGGATGTTTGCTATTAGAAGATGTAGTTCTTTCTTCACTGCACTCTCCTGGTGTGGGGTCTTCGAGTTGCTCATGTTTTTAGTGACAGTTCTTGGATGTTTGTTATTGTAAGATGTAGTTCTTTCTTCACTGCACTCTCCTGGTGTGGGGTCTTCGAGTTGCTCATGTTTTTAGTGACAGTTCTTGGATGTTTGCTATTAGAAGATGTAGTTCTTTCTTCACTGCACTCTCCTGGTGTGGGTTCTTCACGTTGCTCATGTTTTTAGTGACAGTTCTTGGATGTTTGTTATTATAAGATGTAGTTCTTTCTTCACTGCACTCTCCTGGTGTGGGGTCTTCGAGTTGCTCATGTTTTTAGTGACAGTTCTTGGATGTTTGCTATTAGAAGATGTAGTTCTTTCTTCACTGCACTCTCCTGGTGTGGGTTCTTCACGTTGCTCATGTTTTAGTGACAGTTCTTGGATGTTTGTTATTATAAGATGTAGTTCTTTCTTCACTGCACTCTCCTGGTGTGGGTTCTTCGAGTTGCTCATGTTTTTAGTGACAGTTCTTGGATGTTTGTTATTATAAGATGTAGTTCTTTCTTCACTGCACTCTCCTGGTGTGGGTTCTTCGAGTTGCTCATCTTGAGATATGCAGTAGAAAACTTCTTGACAGGAATAATTAAAAATTCTCTTGACTATGTATTAATTTTTAAAAAATAATAAAGAGTCTATGTTAATCTAACTTTTAGTATACTTTTAGTTAGATTTTTCTAAAAATTAATGTATATTTCCTGTCAGGATATTAAAATTTAAGCAGAGCTATGGATATCTGCTGCTATCAGACTGGCATCTTGGCCATGCCCCCTGCATTTATTATTTTTATTTATTGTCTGACTGAGTGACTGACTGTGCTGCATCTGGTTACTTTGTAATAAAATCTGTAGACTGCAGAACACATGCCTTCCCACTACAAAACTGTTTCTCCCCACTATTGCATCATCAGAAGGCAGGGCTGGATGACATGGAACCAGGAAGTGACTGGACAGTTGCTCTGCATAAAGTAAACAGAAACACGAGTTTATTACACTTAAACATTAGTTCATTGAAGTAACTAAAGTAAAAACTATACATTTTAGAATAAGAAAGCCCACTTTACAAGACAAAGTCATAATTATTACAAAAGGAAATATAACCTGAAATCCATAACTAATGAATGACAATATTGCTTTATTTTCACTATCTTACAAATCTTGGCAAGTAGACTAGTAATGTAAAAAATGTGTTTGCTTGGTTACCCTCCACAGTGAGTTGTCATCTGCTTAGATTACTAAATTCCTAATTTGTACTGCAATCTACTTCATTAACTACATATACAACCCACATATTTTGTTCTGTGCCAATGTCCTCATCAAGCTGAGTTTCCATTAGAGAAAATCCATACAGCTCAGTTTTATTATAATGGAATTCTGTTTCTGACCTCTAATAGTTTTTATTTTTATATGTTAAGCCCTACAATAATTTTTTCACCTCTCTTATTGATGGTTTGTATTTGGGTTTCAATTTTCTGTCTTTGTTAGCAGTCAACACTGAAGATAAAAATGCCTTCATCTTTTAATACATGTTATTTTACACTAAATATCTGTATATTGAGATTAAATTATTATCCAGGTGTAAGACTTAATGTATTATTCAAGCCATTATTGCACTTTTGCATCTCCATACATTCAGAAAGTAAAGGCTCCCCAGAACCTTTTTCTGAACCATCAACTCTTCAACATATACTTCTTGTTTGTGGGAACATTTTTTTTCAAGTCTTCAAGAGTATAAAGGTATTTGTGCAAACATTTCCATGCAAAACATTCTACATTTTTTTATTTAGTAGTGTAATCAGAATTAAGATATATTTTCATCCATTGCTCATCTGTGATATCTTTATTTAATCATTCATTCCATGCAGAATTCACCTCTATGTTCTTTGCCTTCTCAAATCTAATGATGTCTTATTAAGCTCTATGTATTGCTCTTTTCCATTTTGCAAGTTTTGTTCTGACCTCATTTACAAAATACACTATTTGTTTACCAAAATTACTACCCAGCCTCTGCATATGTTGTTTGAACTCTAACTTTAAACCTCTGTATGCAAACCGATCTGACTTCCATAGCTCAAGCATTTGTCGTGTTATAACCCATTTTATTAATGTAATCCCTTTTGTCACCTACTCCCAAAACTGTTGTTCTTTGTTCTTTCTTCTACAAAAGCTCATTGCATTTTTTCAGTGACTTTCGTATTACTATATATAGTATAGCAACATATATCTATTTTCAAGACACTGGATAGTTATCGGGTTTCATACCTCATCAACTATATCTAAAAATTGCCCTTACTTACAAGTTAGGCAACATTGAATGATTTTCTTACTACGTTGGCCACATGTGGGTCAAATGCCAGATGTTCCCAGATCCCTGACTACTGGGTCAACTCTTAGGAGTGTCTTATCAATGGAGTAATTAGCCTGGCTGGCAGTTTTCCCAAAGGGCACTATAATGCACTCTTTTGGCACTGAATTTTAGTCTAAGACTTTGGCACTAGTCATTAGTGTTAAACACACTTGTAAGGAACCAAGTAATTTTAATACTGCATGTGTTACTACATTCAACAGCTCGAGTAGGAACATAGCTGATATACTGGCCAAAGGAACCAAGTAATTTTAATACTGCATTTGTTACTACATTCAACAGCTCGAGTACGAACATAGCTGATATAATAGCCAAGAATTGGTTGATTATTGTAAACAACAAGGACATAAGGGAACTGGTTGGCGAAAAACCTTGTATAGTGTATAGAAAGGATAAAGTCTATTTTAGAGACTAGAACAAAGGGACATGAAAGTGGGAAGTTGAGTAAGTGTGTAGTAGCAATTATTGTCTATAGATACAAGAAGGATGTAATTTTAACATTAACAATATAAACATGAGTTTGAATCAGAAATGTTCATGTAACACTGAGAGAGTGGTATACTGTGCATTCTGCTTAAAGTGTCCTTGTTTTTATATAGGCAAGATGGAAAGGAAATTTAGGAACTGCATTTATGAACATCTCAGGGATATAAAAAACAAAACTGTAAAGAATGCATTGGTGAAACATTGTATGGAGCATGTTGACCATGGTTTTAAATTTATTATCATTGAGACACTTACCCCAGGCATAAGAGGTCATCCATGGACATTATTTTGGAAAAACATGAGGCTTTTTGACAACTGAGAACTAATGCCACACAGTGGCCAGGCTTAAATGATGCATTTTCATTGTCCTGTTTTCTAAAACTTAAGGCATTAGAAAGATGAATTTTATTTACTGTGTGCTTTACATGAGATTATGCTAATACTGTTTCCACATTTATCATATTGTATTTATTATAATATATATATATATATATATATATATATATATATATATATATATATATATATATTTTTTTTTTTTATACTAGTTTTATTATCATATATAGGCTTTTACATAGTTTTTAGTAATTCACAGATTTGTGAAGGTTTTATGCTTTACTATGAACTGAGTGTGCTGGTGGGCATGTTTTAACATTAATTAGGGGTGTTGGTTTAGTTGCATGAACTGTAATTTAGTATTTAAAGAGCTCTTTCATCTTTATTTATTTGTCTGAAGAAGTCTCTGAATCAGCAGAGATGAAAGTGCTCATCTGATTGTGTTGTATCTTGCTTAATAAAAGTTTTCATTGTACTACAGCGGCTTGTGGAAAAAGAATGTATTTTTTTACATCACTGTGATCCCCAGCTCTGCTTGTGCTCACTTTTCTTGCTACACTTGTAAGATGTTTGTGTCATGGGGAGAATCTATGATAGCTCTCAGTTTGTAGTCATCTGTGAACTTGGTGAGCCAAAGATACTTGATATTAGTCTTTACCTCCAAGAAGTAAATGCCAAAAAGTAGCAGTTCCAGAACAGAGGACTGAGGTATCCAGCTGATGACCATTAGTGTAGGTGATATCACCATTCCTGACTTCCTGGGTCCTAACTATAAGCCAGCTGGCAATACAATGAGTTATGTAGGGGTTTATGCTGAGTTTACTCAAATATACCCAAGTAGGTTATTATATCAAACACTTTAGCCAGGTCCAGTTAGTCAGTATTCACTGTTTTCCTCTCACCCAATGCCTTGGTGACCTTCTCAGAGAAGTCTACTAGGTTTAGTAGACATGATCTTCTCTTGACAAAGCCACACTGGGGTTCATTCCAGTGTCAGAAGGTTGCCCACATCTTTGATAATTCATTCCATGGCTTTGCACATTAGCCTAGACAAACTAATAAGGTCTGTAGTTTTCCAGGGTCAGTTGATGGTCCATCATCATGTTTAATTAAAGAGCTCTTATCATTATTGGCATTGCTCTTCTTGATTTTAGTCATGACTTTTATTCCCTTTGTTATATACCATGTTAAGGTTAGGATTCTACCTGTGTGGTTTGTTTTTATAATTTCTTTTAGGCTTTCTTCTAGTAGGTACAGCAGCCTCTGTACAACCATTGACTGCACACAGTCTCTGAGAAGAATTCCACATACATAGGTTGTTGTGAACTCTGGGTTGGGAGGGGCATTGGATTTTGTTAAACTATTGCTTAATAGGTTGCAGTTTGCTTTGAAATACTTCTTAACTGTTACAGGGTTTGCTGGGTTACTGAGTTGATTTTTATTTTGAAGGAGACAGCTCTGTGGTCCAACCTCAGCAATGAGGACATGACACCAACCTGACTAACAAATAGCAAATAAATAAAGAACCTATTGGTATTATTCCATTTTTCCAAGACCTAAATTTTTCTAGCATAAAGGTTTCCTTAATACTTTTATGTATATATGATTGTATATAATTTTCATTAAACTACTTTCCTAGATCTGCCAAATGCTCATGTGTGATCTTGTCATTACCTTTTTGGACATGAATCTTGTCCTCTGTTTCCATTTCAGTATATATTATGTGTCCAAATCTATTAAGATTAGTACATTATTATTGTTGTCCAATGCATCCTGCTGAATCATAAGTGGTCTTGTTGATTTTGTCCAATGCTTGCCTACCTTCTGTAAACTCACACTCATCTAGATCTATTATTCTTGGCAATATTTTTATATTTTTGCCAAAATCATCATAAGCACTTTTTAGTCATGATTCAGAACTGAAATGGGTCTGTATGACCTGGATGAAGTGGATCTTTCCCTTACTTTGGTCTAAGTAGAACTACTGCTTCTTTGCAAATCAACGGCACATCCCCACTAGAGACATATTGTTAAAACACACTAGTTAGATGTGTATTGTCTCCTGCTGCTTCTTCTTCCACATTTTTATTGGAATTCCGTTATCAGAGGGTGTCCCTGCATTCTGGTTTCTCATTGTTTTGTTATAGCCAGTTTCTTTTATTTTTGATGTTAACATTTATCTTTCTAGTTCTGTAACAAAGGAAGTTGTAATTATTTCTAATATATTACTATTTCCTGTGTGTTGCTCTCTTCTCTGTATAGTGCACTGTAATAATTTACCATCGCATTCATTATTTTCCTGAGCTCACTTCTACCCTACCATTCTCATAATTCCTAATTTTAGTTATTAACTTTTCAACCCTTTGTTAACTCATACACAGAGTGATAAATTTGATTGTTTTATGGGTTATTGCCAAAAATAGTCACTTTTAAACCATCACGCTGGGTTTGTCTGTATTTGGCAAGTACTCTTGCATAGACATACTAGCTTCTTTCAATTACTTTTCAACCCATTGTGTTCTACTTACTCATTTTCACTTTTGTAAAGCACTTATATTTAAGCCCTCTAAATAGCTACTCCCCCGGATTCATCAAGCTCGGCACAAGGCCGGCGTAAGGCTTGCGCCGGCCGTGCGGCATAGATGTGGAGTAGTCCCGCCATATGCATATTAATGAATGCGTGTAGCCGCCACAGCCACGTGCATAGGAAATGTGTGCGAGTGCAAGGGGCGTATCGAAGTTGAGCAGGGAGGCGTCTCAATGTCGGCTTCTGAGGAGCAACCTAAACTGCTGAATATTATATTCCACCAGCAATAGTAATCGTACCTATCAGTGTCCATGGAGACTGAAACATATGCAAAGCAGAGTCCCTGCGAACAGAAAATGAAGACTCAAACACAAATGCACAGTAGGGAATAACGGGTCCCTACCCATGAACAAATGACAGGAAAACCCTGTGCCTGTAGTCCAACGTAGTGTAGATAGCTATACCATGTGGAAGTGAAATGTATCAGATGTTAGCACGCCACCAGTAGGTATGTCCAGTCCAATGGAGAGGGTCACCAGCCGACCCATAATTTGAGGGAGGGAACATAGCTGTGCAGATGTGTCCATAACAAAATACACGAGGAGAAATGTAGATATAGGTAGTGACCGTATGTCTGAATCATATCCCACAAGCCATGTAATAGTCACATACAAAAGGTATGTCCGTATTTCACATACCAAATGTGATAGGAAATAGCATACGCATGTAAACGAAACAGAAGGAGCATATAAATGAGCCATAACAACACGGACACATGTAGGCCGAAAGGAACAGTATGATCCGTACCGTCGACCAAGATTACCATCTGTCCCACTTTGCGAGCAACAGTCCCTCTGTGGGCAGATGTGTCCTGACACAAACATGTAAAACTGGCAAATGTCCAGAGAATATAGGACATAATTCCTCCGTAGACGTCATGCAATAGTTGCATTAAACATAATTCACTGGACGTATAATACAGAAATGTCATAACAAACAGAATAAGATAACAAATTGCTACAAGAATAAGCTTAGATATAGGCAAGAATTGTAAGTTCTATCTGCCGAACTGACCGTGGGTATGTGTCGGCCTGTAAAATATGCTGTGTTCACCGCAACTGTCACAGCAGGGTTGCCACCCTTACAAATGGCCAAAGTGGGACATGTTTGGTATAGACATCAGACTGTACAGGCCGACACATAGCCACGGCCAGTACAAAGGACAGAACATAACTGTTTTGCCTACAGAAAAGCGTATTCCTGTAGCATTTTAGTTGCTTAGTCTGTTTCTCATAACAGTCAGGTATTTTAGATACAGAATTAATGTTTAATGCAACTATCACATAAAATATAAGAAATATGTTTGTCCTAAACTCCCAGGACATGCCATGTTGACAATTACATGTCAGGACACAATTGCCCAAAGAGGGACTGTCCCTCGCAAAGTGGGACAGGTGGTAACCCTGTGTCACACTGTGGACAATTGAAAAGGTGGAAACACAACCATTGATTGTGGGGAGGCAATGTCCACAACAGTCGGACATGTGTAAGGAATAGCTTGGACATAGGAAAAGGTGCCATCCTACCAATGAGTAGAACAGGCTGGAAAAATCCGGAAGTCAGCATAAGCAATTCAAATGTTACTAGAATAAGCTATTATATGTACAAAAAAGGTTAAAGTTCAGTACTATGCACGGCTGTAGGTATGTTTTGTCCTGGAAAATCTGACATCTCTACAGAACATGTCCCACTTTAGGCAGTCGAAAAGTTGGCAACCCTAAGAATGACCACAGGTTCGCCCCATAGTGTTGGTGTGTGCCTCCGACAATCTGCACCAGTGTGGTAAATAGCTGAGGATTGATGTCAGTAAATAATGAGAAATATCTTGAGTATAAAGACTCCACAACCTGCAGAAAAGTCATGCTAATGCAAGACCTAGCATTCTATCAACGTTGTAAGCTTGTAAGAGCAATCATTAAAATGTGTCCCTAATTGTCCCCCCCATCGTGTAGGTTTTGCGCAGGTTCGGTGCTCTAAGAGGTATGGTCCAGACATATTTACAGAAACAGCCCTTCACACTTGTGTAATGTACAACCGCATACCTGTAGTCACTTCATGTCCAAAAATAACAATCCCGTATGACTGTATACAGGTAATAAGTCAAATGTGAATGGGAACACCCCTCACGGGGGAGTATGGACTGTAACAAACCCACCCATAATATGCAATGCTAACAGAATTAGCTGCTGACAGGTGCCCAAACACCTGTGTCTATAAACACAGGTAAAACTTCAAAATAGGGAGATAAGCCCTGTCCATATGCTTCGTCTGACATTTGACCTCTGCCAAGGAAGTTCCATTCACCAGGTGGACAAGCCTAAACCCAGATCACTACATGAACACCCTGACAAGCAAAGACCTGTATGTGGCTGGACTATATGCCTTGGTGTTCTGCATACCCTCGGAGTGATTAACAATGCAGCCGGAGTCCACAGCAGTGGGCAATAGGGAATATGTAATATGTAGTACTGCCTTTTTCCCAGCAGGAGAATGGATGCCTGTGTCATAGGTGAAGCAGTGAGGCATATGTTGATGTAGCTAAGTACTATGGGTATGCATATCAATGAGGGAGAACACCAATAGAATAGTGGCTCCGGTATCCGGCCAACGTGAATGCAGTCTCGGTTGACCTACGGCAACTGCACATATAACTTGAAAGTGTAATTAAAGCGTTCGGGCAGTACACACATTTAAATATGTAAAGGTGAACGTGTGTTTCACAGCAGTCCGTAAACTGGAATACAGATATGTAACCATTATGGTCAGAATTATGAAAGTTCATGGAAGCACAATTATCTATGAAACATATGTAACCCACAATAAGGATATGCAAGTGCACCTGCGCTTGTGAAATCCGCTCACAAAATAGAAAATTAATGGTGTTTTCCCCACGTTCCATGTACATGGCTCATACCTGTTAAACCCGTAGTACAGAAACCGACAAAGCCATGACAACAACTGGTACAAATAGGGACAATCCCCAGATATTGCCCTAACAAACATAGAAAGTGGGTAGAATAACAGGTGTGTCACTAGCATGGATTCTCTGAAGGGTATGAAGTCGTAACCTGAAATGTTTGTCATTATTTACCAACGTCAGTCTTTAATGATATGCCACTAACTTGCCAGATAGACACAAGGTTATGAAAAATGGACCACAAATAGGGACAATCCCCAGATATTGCCTAACAAACAGAGAAAGTGGATAGAATAACAGGTGTGTCACTAGCATGGATTCTCTGAAGGGTATGAAGTCATAACCTGAAATGTTTGTCATTATTTACCAACGTCAGTCAGTAATGATATGCCACTAAC
The DNA here is from genome assembly GCF_019279795.1 of Protopterus annectens. Lineage (NCBI taxonomy): Eukaryota > Metazoa > Chordata > Ceratodontiformes > Protopteridae > Protopterus > Protopterus annectens. The sequence continues at coordinate 419,253,713 of NC_056731.1, forward strand.
TTGCCAGATAGACACAAGGTTATGAAAAACGGACCACAAATAGGGACTATCTCCAGATATTGCCTAACAAACATAGAAAGTGGATAGAATAACAGGTGTGTCACTAGCATGGATTCTCTGAAGGGTATGAAGTCGTAACCTGAAATGATGGTCATTATTTACTAACGTCAGTCTTTAATGATATGCCACTAACTTGCCAGATAGACACAAGGTTATGAAAAACAGAGCAAAGATAAGAGACAAACAGCTGTACATGCAGCGGAAATCTGTACAGTTGAAAGGTATGATATGGAGATATATATACACATATATCCACAGACATAATCCAAAGCAAATGACGAGATGAGGAATGTACAGACATATGTATATATGTACAGATATATATAGCTATAAACACACGGTACATGACTAGATATATACACAACAAACATATGTCCCTGTACATATAACACATGTACATAAATAGGTCACGGTATAGCTAATATGGATAGACAGACAGACATGCATGAAAGGAGAATACACCAATGGTTTCCAAACCATTTCCCGGAAAGTACCAGTGTGACAGGGCCTGCAAGTTCTACACGTTAAACATGAATATAGGTGTCCTTTGCAGGACCCCAAAAATTGATCCGTATGAAGTGCGAACCATCATAGATGCTAAAAACATCACAGCTGCAGCTACGATATAGCTGTACATGCAACAGTAGCAGGTGCAAGGGTGATAACACATGGGCCGATTGAATGTATGACGTATGAGCTGATATCCGCAGAGTGGGGAGTGCTCGGAAGTGTCCTCACACTTTATTATCGCTCACATTAAACATGTCTAATGGGTACTGTGGAGGTGTGTCAGGTATGGGAATCATGGGTATGCAGAATTGGGCCAAGGTGCTGGTTGGCACAGATCTATTAGGTACGCCCCATGGGAGTGATCAATACACCTATGTGGGTATAGCACATGCCTATATTCACCAAAAATGTGCAACCCACCCACTGGATATTGTGTAAACCATTGGGGGAAGATGTAGGGACCTATATCAGTGTCATGTAGGCGATTATCATGGATGGACACGCATACGACCAAGATGGTAACCATACCTGCCAGAATGTCAGAATAAGACAGCTGGACTAAGGCATAGTACACGACAGACAAATAGGGACTATATTAAATATACCTCAGACAAAGTTAGACCATTGATAGAATAATTGCGTAGTCAGGAATACGAATGTTATGAGAGTTAGTAATCATGAAATAGAAATGTCAGTCATGATTACCTAACCGCACAGTCCGTCACGGCTTGCCAGCAATCCATCAGAAAGGCACATTATCATGACAAATGTAACAGGATCAGAGGTCAAACCCCAGGGCATATACCCATAATGTGTACAGGTGAGAGGTATGAAGGTAACCCATCCTAATGAAATGTATAAAACTAGTGATACTAGGTGGACAGGTGAGAAGAAAGACGTCAGAACAAATGACAAAACATGTACAACTCATAAGCATGTTTGTCCACAAATGTGAATTACAACGTATGGCCTGTGAAAGTCAATGTGGAAGGTTAATAGACTCAAACGACATGTGTCCCTCAGGGTGTCATGCAGTCTCACTGATACAGTGTCCAGTCCACCATACTCGTACGTGAGCTCTGCCACTGACGGAAAGAGCAAATACCGACCTACACATAAGGTACATGATGGAATAAGCAGTGTGGATAAGCAGCTGTTGGCCTGTATGAGGAATATAACCCAGTGGGTGGGTGTGTTCAGCAATAGGAATGTAATGGTAACTGGCCTGTGATGGCGCCATGTATTGTGTGTATTGGCGTAACTGTACGAATGTGCAGATGTATAACTCATATGTGTGGTGTGTTCCTCTCACAATCTGTACCTGCATACCTCTCAACTGTACAGAATTTTGCAGAATGTCCAGATGTTTGCCTCATATATTTGGTACATTTTACATAGAGTTGTGTTTTCTGGCAAATTAGTGCCAATCATTAAAGACTGAAGTTAGAAAATAATGAGAGACATTTGAGTTTCAGACTTCATACCCTTCAGAAAATTCACGCTAATGCAAAACCTGTTATTCTATCAACATTTTAAGTTTGTAAGAGCAATATTTAAAAAGTGGCCCTACATTTGGGCCTTTACCCCACTTTTACTTATGGCTTTGTCCAGATTTCCTGCTGTCGGAGGTTGAGAGGTATGTGTATCTGTCTGCCAAATACCCGAGAACTGACGTCATTAAATAATGATAAACATACGTGTTTAAGACCCCAAATCCCTCAGAAAGGGCATACTAATGCAAAACCTATAATACTGCCAACTATCTACGTTTGTAAGAGCAATATGTAGAATCTGCCCCTATCTGTCCCCCCATCATGTTAGGCTTTGTACAGATGTTTTGCACTAGGAGGTTGATAGGTATGATCAGAAACAGATACATGTCTGTATCGACCTCAAGATAATGCAGAAGGTATGAAAAGCGCTGCAGTAGGAAGTTCATCCGCAGGTATGTGCTGACATGTCAAATGACACAGCAGTCTACAGGAAGTACCTATAGGGTGTCACCTTTACCAATGATGAAAGTGGGACATACCCACAGCCATGCATACACCACAAATAGACATAGCACACAGCAAAGCCTAGGCCATGATACACGACACCTTCGGCGTTTATGGATTGAGTGAGAGTACAGCAAGGAAAGATGATTGCCAGGCTATTCAGCAAACACCGCAGGGCGCAAGACCGCCCGTAACACGAACATTGCACGGACAATGTTGGGATTTGCAACATACCCCATGTGTACGTGTAAGCTATGCAAATGATGTAATTAATTACGCGATACATGAAACAGTAAGCTGTCCATGCAAGAGCAGAGTTATGTGCAGAAATGTACCCGGATGTTATGCGACTAACGTTTTGCACGTTGCTAAACGGAGCAATGACAGCTGCAAATACAGTACGAATACAGTTGAAGAAGCATGTCAATGTCCAAGTCCAAGGCCAGTGGTGGCTTTGTCCATTGGATATCAATGAACCAGTAGTTGTCCTCCCCCAATCCCTGGTGTGGAAGCATAGCGCAGTCCCATGAGAACGCACTGCGCTTCAACACAAGACATATGGATAATATACATACAAAATGTAGGTTTAGTTAGATGTTAGTACACCATGCAGATGAATGGCAAGCCGGAGACAACATGGCTACTGCATACTGGTACCTATGTGTGGAAGCACTCTGTCAGAGATGTAACGAAGCATTTGTAGGCAATGTGAGGCAAGTGAGGCTGAGGATAGTGAATCACAACATGTCATGCCATATGGGCCAAGCCTCTACAGTGTAGTGTAGGTTAAGGGGACTATTAGAGTAGAAGATACGTGACAACAGGAGTGTGTATGTACAAAACACTGTAACCTCACTGGAGCAGTGTCATGTGTGCTGTCAGTACTCAGTGGAAGAGGCGTGTCATGAGCTATGCCAGGGAACATCAGGAGACTGACGGCATACGCCATGGATACTACCGATGTGACCTGCAAACCTGCCCACAGTGTGTCTGTGCCCGTGCATGCCAGTAAGCCCGAGTAAGTATGTGTGCATGCGTGTTAGCCTGTGTGCACATGTGGAAGAATGAGTAAGCTAGTGTACGAATGGTGAAGCCCATGTAATGTCGTGTATGCATTTGTAAGCAGGTATACATGTGTACTACACACATCACACATGTACTGCACACACAGACACACATGCTACCAATACTACACACATCAGTGAAATGGCACATGGACGGAGACTACATCATCAGAGGTAACAGTGCTGTAAACTATGCTACAGTGATGGTCATAGCTGCAATGCATCATGCCTGCTGAAGTACACCTGGAAGTAACACACTGTGTGTTAACAGCATGCTAACATCAATACAGTGGAATAAAGCCACTGTGTGCAGCAGCAGCAGGTTAGTCAGATCCTGCATCAATGTTACACATCACAGGTGGTGGCACAAGTGACATCATATGCACAGGGTGTGGTGTTAACATGTCAAGCGCTGTCATAGAGCCATCCAATGTACACGTAGGTGCGTGTGTGTGAGGGACAATGGTTATTGCATGGCCCAATGGTGGTGCAATGGGTGTGTGTATGTGATAGCCGTAGCTGTTTGTGGTAGGCAAAGTGTGTGTCTGCATATACACAGGTACAGCATGTGTCAGCCATATACAGGAGGTTGTGGGACAGTCACACACCGTACTCCGCCAAGCTGTCAGACATCCCCATTTTCATTGGCCATGGACATCGCATGTGTCAGTCCACA
>NC_056731.1:419258519-419288911 GCF_019279795.1 Protopterus annectens
AGCCGCAGTTTGGCCGCCGTGTGTTGATTGCTGCTGATTGCTCATTAGTACGCCAATTACCCTACTTCGGCATTTCCTTGTTTTCTTCCCCTGACCTTCCTGTTTGTGCTATTGTTCATGCCGCGTGCATCCGCTTACTGGGTTTCGGGCACGTTTTCATCCATGTACACATGCGCTTTTGGGCACCATGTGCGCTCTCAACTAAACAATTCTATACCTTCCTCCCCACCCCTGTCCTGCAGCTTTGCTTAGCAACAGCCAGGCCAGTTTGCATTGCTCCAATGTGCTTGCTGCTACGGTGGCACACCCCTCTACTGATGTCATGTATCTCCTCTGAGCCACTCCTTGGTATTATAGCACTGCGCCATATGGTTCAACCTTCATCTGGCGGGACATTCTCAGTTCAGTATTATCTGCCGCATTTGCATGGCATTGACTACTAATTCATAGTTACCGCGCCGAACACTGTCGCAGGCCCTTAGCAAACCTTGCACCTTGGTTGTGGTGTTCCATGCCTACCATTGTGTATTATGGTGTAAACCTGATTTGTATTACATTGCGATTTTATGACATTTTTATATATTTTCTTTATGTTCCAGTTTGCACACACATGCCCTGCGGTTGTACTGTACGTTACTGTGGACATGACATTAAATGTTGTTTTTTAGGTGTTGTGCATCTTTTCTTATACCATTGGCTGTGTGTTTAGCCATTGGCATATGTTTATTTTGTAATACATGAGTCTGGTCCACTTCCAAAGCTCCGATGTTCTGTTTGGGAAAATGTAAACTATGTTTTTTGTTTTACATTTCCGTGGGCTTAAGCTACACCGGCACCACTTCAAGAATCACTATCTGCCTTCATTTGCATGATGCGACACTGGGCATGGGGTGATTAGCATACCTATGCCGTGTGCTGCGCAGTTCTTGCATACGCCGGTAGTGCATGTGGTATTGGATCGTACCTGAATCGCTCAACGGCTATATTTGGCATTATTCCGCCTACGCTACGCCTGCGCCTGGCACAAGCTTCATGAATCCCGGGGACAGTGTCTTTATTCAATATCTCATGTCTTTCATTGTGACCACTTTTCTAATTTTCAGTTTACAATTGTCCTGATTCCTTGCAAGTTTTTTATTGCTTAGGGTCAGAGCTGATAATGTATCTTTTAAAGTTTGATCTACACAGTCATTAAATGATTTTCTTTTTAGAAAAAAAAATATGTTTGAAAATGCTAGTGTTTTTCACAGTAGACTTGTAATTGTTATAACATTTCACTTATATAGTTGCATGGTCTGGCGTGCTTTCATGGTTTGAACCACGTTACAGTATTCTGATATATAAGCCATATTTCACCTCATTCTTCTTAATTTTTATTATGTCAGTAAGGCCATATGCTAAGTATCTGCCCTCAGTCAGTATTCTGCAGTATCTTGGTCCTCCAGATATATCTTCTTTATTTCCTATAGTATTCCATTCTACTGCTACAGTCATAAATCCTTAATGCACTATACATTCTCTCATAATATTCTTTGCATCCTATCTCACAGATACCTGTAGAATATATAAAGCATATCCAGAAACCAAAACCTCTTACCATTATAAATTTCCTCTGGCTGTCCTTCATTTCTGCCTCAATGTTTATTTCTATAGCCTTTTTAGATAACATCTAAATCCTTTTCTTTGAATTTTCTTGTACTTCAGTGAAGAAACCCTCCTTCTCAAGTTTTGTTTATAAAACATTCCTGTTATTTATGATTCAGGTGTGTTTATTGTACCCTTATATAAATAATAGTAATGTAAAGATAATACATAAGCACTTTTATTTTTTTCCTGTCAGCAATTAACATTCCAAACCAATAAGTCAAATTGTGCTATGGTGATGATAATATTTTATTCTGCTTTACTTACATTTCTTTTCTTTCCATTGCAGACTGGTTCTACATAGTCTGTTTTTAACACATTTTGAGTCACTATATATTTTTGTGTAGTACTGATATATCTGAACCTGATCTCTAATTAGAACATATACTTCCTTTCCTCGCCAAGAAATAAACATCTTACCTTCATGTTTGTGCTGCAACATTAGCTGAGCTGATGAAGGTCAATAATTTAATTTTGCTGTGAGATTTACAGCAACATATTGTGTTGTGTAAGCCAGTGCTACACTTTCCAGGGTCCCCTCCCCTTTCTCACTATGTTGAGGTAGTAGACTTGGTGGATCTATATATAGGTCAATTCTATAGTCGAAAGCTTTAAATCCCCAAACCCCATAACCGCAAAATTTAAAATTGCGAACCTACACTACAAACACACCACACACATACACATACACGCAATCTGCCCCTACAATCAGACATACAATCCTACACTGCAGACCCCCCACTTATATATACTAACTCTGAGATCACACGATCACACACGCAAAGATAACAAACCCACACATTTCACAGCCTCTTGCACACACACATCATAGCCAATACACACACTAACATACACAAAAGCCCCTAACCAGCACAGTCATACATACTTACCTGAACTTACACCTATCAATTCACACACTGCAACACCAGAAGCTCCGAACTTCGGTATTTTGAATTTCGCGCTTCTGGTGTTTTGCGATTTAAAGCTTTCGGCTATAGAATTTCGAAATACTGATATTTGGGATTTCAGTATTTCGGGATTCCATAGTGAACCCACATATATATATATATATATATATATATATATATATATATATATATATATATATATATATATATATATATATAGGTCCAGTTCTTTTCAACTAAATCACAGTTTACCGAATGTTATATAGCTGAATCCAATAAACCGAAACTACACTTTAATGAAACATCACTATTATGAAGCACCATTCATTAAACGATGGTCAGTAGTTCAGGGATGCTTTAAAAGAACAGGTGTCTTTTTGTTTTCAGTTACTGTTGTAATGGCAGTGGAATCTGTAGAGAAGTTGGAGCTTGTTGACGTAAATTGCTGTACAGTGAGGATTGGAAAATATATCCTTTTCCCCTCCATAGTGCAATCTTGGAGTTAGTATATATAAGTAACAGGGGTGTGGTGGCACAGCCCCCACATTGGGCTTGATTCGAGACTTGCCCTCCCTGCAATAATGTGTTTGCACTGTATATGTGGTATTTTTGCAGTTCAGCAAAGTGTATTTTGTTATACTGTGTTTTCATTAAAGTATAGTTTCAGTTTATTGGAGTTGGCTTTAACATTTGGGAAACTGTAATTTCATTGAAAAGAAGTAGACCCATATATATATATATATATATATATATATATATATATATATATATAGGGGTGGAAGGTGCTCACCCATGTTTTTGGCTCACTATTTTAAGCATAATATTTGCAAAGAAAGGTGAATGAGCCAAAAAATTGCTTCACATTCTTGTAGAGAAGCCAAAATAAACTGCATATTATCTACACACAAGGCAATAGAGTTGTCAGTCTGTACAAGCAGTATTATAAAGATTCTTTCATTTCTCTGTAATCATACTCATACCTTGATTTACACCTTTTGGCTGGGGAACAGCTATTATGAATCACTGATAGGTTTATCTCACTTGCCTGTAGCATTTTGTTTCAGAAGCTGACACTCTATCCTTGTGCTGCTGTATAGCTATATATATATATATATATATATATATATATATATATATAGATATATATTCTTTCACAATCATTTATAGAAGCTGTTCACTCTTGCAGCTTGTGCTCCTTTTTAACACATCTGTTTTACTTTTCCTTAGATATTTACAAAATATTTACAAAAGCTATTTTCAAAAGGTCAAACTCAACTATCCAGTCACAGCAACTCCATTCTCTTACCATCAAGCACAGCTTATCTATGAGGGCAAGTTGCATTCTAACAGCACTAGAGCCATAACAGTCTGCAGACTAATAATATTTTGAAGCCTGCTAAATGTGACATTCCAAACACCATACAAATGAAATTAAATTAAGTATTTATTTTCTCACTGCTACATCCTTACTTCATTGGTTTTGGAATATCTTCTCATGTTCATATTTTACATTTTAATTAAACCAAACAGCCTAACTCAGTGTTTGGGAAGCAAGAAGGGTCTTCAGAGGAAATCTCCCACTCAAAGTGTCCATAGCTTGCTTTTCTACATCTGTTGACTAGATGCATTTTTCCTCATCACCTTATGCTGCCTCCAATCTTCTTTTCTATTTGACAGTTCATCTTGTGCCTGTTGACTTTTTAATTCAGGTGGATAGAAGACCCAACATAATGCAAAATACAATAACCTGAAGCAAAGTTTCAGTCTTATGGAAAGATGAAAAGCATTGCTATTAGTTTATGCCTGTAACAAAAAGTCATTATTTCCATGAACTGTTTTGTCTTTACCATTTAAAACCATTTTCGTACTCCACAAAATGGAAGGAGGTTCCTCCTTTAGCTGCTGTATCTGCATATTAGTCAATAGAGGTGTTGAGTACTTTCAGTATCAAATTAGGAATATTTACTCTGTGGGGTCTTTCTATTTTATTATCAGCAATATGAAGTCTAGTCCATGTGCTGAGGCATTTATAAACAATGACAGTGGTAATCTCCAAACTCTGGACCCCACCCAGTTCAGGTTTGTAAAAGGCAGATCATGTCTCCTAAACCTGATAGACTTTGAAGCAGTCACCTAAGCCGTAGATGAGGGTAAGGTGATTCACACAGCCTATCTACATCTTGCCAAGGCTTTCAACACCATCCCCCACTCTGGAATTATAGATAAACTCACTAAACTAGTTATAAATCCCTATGTCACAAGATGGGCTGCCAACTGGCTCACTGACAGAACTCACACTGTGAAAGTAGCAGATTCCAAATATGACTTCAGACCAGTGGCAAGTGGAGTACCACAGGGTTCAGTCCTAGGTCCTCTCCTGTTTGGTATCTACTTCTTTGAAGTGCATTGTCATCCCTTTTGGTAAAAACTCTGTACCCATGAACTACCACATAAGCAGTAGTCTACTTAACACCGAAGGTGTGATAAGAGACCTTGGGACACAGGTGGCCAGTAGTCTCTCCATTGATAATCACAATGCCACAGTAGTCAGGAAATCCTACTATGTGGCACACCTCATCACAAAAGGTTTCTCATCCACGAAAAAGGAAAAAAGAGGTCATTGTTCCTCTCTACTCGTCACTCATTAGACCCATTGTAGAGTACAATGGCCCTTTTGGTATGTACCTCACAAGACATCTACAACAACTGGAAATGCCACAGAAATATCTCACAAAGAGGATTACCAGCCTCAAACAGATGCCCTATGCAGACCATCCCAAAAAACTCCTGCTTTACTCCGTCACATATCGCCTACTCAGAGGCTGTCTCTGCCTAACATACAAAGCTATGTCAAACCCAGAGTTGTTGGACATGCTCCACTTAAACAAATCCCAATCCCTCCGAACTACATGCTCTAGGGACATAAACCTTGTCACCACAAAAAAACAGAACATGCTAGAGGGATATATTCCTGTCCCAGAGACTTCCCATACTCTGAAACAAACTACCTATCTATATCAAACAAAGCTCCTCATTAGCACTCTTCAAGAAAACTTTTGATGATTGGATGGGAAATAGGAAATTCACCCCTGGGATCCCCGTTTTGGCTAGGCTTATATAGGCCCTAGGGCCAATAGCCTAGTACCTACCTATGAACCTATGAACGTCATTATTATCTTTCCCTTCAGCTTGTTCAGATACTGCTGTAAACCTCAGATTTTCTGTGTGTGACTCATACTCAAGTTCAGCCAGTTTCTTTGTCATTTAGTATTGTAATTGTTGTTCCAACATTTTTCTTTCATCCCCTTTTCAGCAGTTTGCATATCAGTTATTTCCTCTGAATGCATGTTAAAACACATTCTGTTTCCTGCAGCCTTCTGTTATTTGTCTTTACAAATTCCAAAATGGAGCCACTTATCTTGAAAATATCAGAGTGCATTTGGTCTGTCTTTCTCTTTCCCGGTCTAGGGTGACTGAAGAATGTTCTCCTTCAGCTACCACTACTGTTTATGCCACATCTGCTCTCCATGCTAGTTTTGTTTTCCTTTTTAATTTTCATAGTTGCTTTCCTTTTATTCACTTTTTCTTTTCTTTGTTGACCTTCTGGTTATCATATATACTTCAGCTACCAGTGTCTATTAACAATGTACAACAATTTGCAGGCTTTTGCTTTATTAAACCGCTCTCTGCCCAGAGTCCTGTTTAACTGCCTGCACTATCACCACTATCTTGGAATCCAAGATCTTTGGAACTTTTGGTCCAAAGTTAAAAGTTGGAAGGTAATAGGACAAAAGCAGCTGTATAACTGATCATTTGGTGAGATATGGAACTCAATATGTATCCAGTGAAATGCATTTGCAATTGGTAAAATATTGCAACAAATATAAGGAGGTAGTGAAGGTGGCATTAAAGACCCCACCTAGGTGACTGTCTAAGACCGAAGTTCTAGATAGGGCCTGCTGAAACTTGAATATTGCTAATGTGCCCTCGAGGAAACAAAAACAGTCTAGAAAGAAAAATGAGCATGCAAGAAGGAATTGAGAACATATTGCTTATTTTAAAGCTGCAAGAAAAGAGGGGAAATTGTGCATTTTCTTTGAAAAGATAACCACAGTAGGCCTGGATGTGTAATTCAGTTATTACAGGATAGATTAGTACTACCAGGAAGTCAAGAGACACTAAAAGAGGGGATGTACAAAGTGAGACATCATCAAAAAGCATAAACAGGCATGTTTTAGCATGATTCCATTCATTTGCTGTAAAGGATGAAATAATAAGGCAAGTAGCAAGACAAAACTATTCCATTTTCAAAGATGTTCAGATTATTGGTTGAGGATTACTCTGAGATGATCAGTAGGAAAAGCAGCTGTATTCTAGAAGTATCAAATGAGCTAAGAATGAATGTAACATGGTTGAAATACTCTGTAATTCTGTAAGTACAGCAGGAAGTGGAATGGTTCAGACTAAACAAAATGAGAGATGTCCAAAAGTTAAAACAATGTCATTACAGACAGTTAAATAAAGAACACAGTCAATAATCATTTGAATTGCCCATAAGGCATAGATTGAGACAACAACCTTGGATATCGGAGAGATGATGCAGAGATGCTGGGAGGCCATACAACATCAGATGTCAAAACACCTCCACAAGTAAGAAGGCAAGACCATGAAGTATGCAGGTGCTACACAACAGTAAAAGAGATGAGCAGGAAATAAACAATCAAAAGGCACCTAAAATCATGAAGCCTGTCACAAGGAAGACATAGGCGACAAATAAGGAGATGGAGAGATAGTGTGTCATATGTTTTGGGTGAATGAGAAGTGAAATGTTAGACAAGTTGAGGACTGAAGAATCAAGATAGAAACATCTATAAAGGATGGAAGAGTTAATGAGGTGGACGGAAGTATTACAGAAATAATGAAGTGACTGCAGAAAAAGAAAAGCAATAAACACATGGAAGGAATGGGCAATGGAAGGTGGCAGTAAGCAGTGTAGGAAGAATATACTTAATGAAACCAGTCATTACCTTGTAAAATGCACCACAAGGAACACAAGGTCAAACTTTACAAACATGGGATGAGTTGAAAAAAAAATGGAGGTGCCCTGTGAGGCAGCGGCTGCGTCAGCTTGTTCTAGAGATATGCATATTTTCTCTTCTTTTGCACAACCTAAAAAAATCAGTTTCTGCACTTCCAGTTGAAGGTACAATAAGTTACAGCAGACAGAAGTTACTAGAAATTAAACAGTCGACATCTACATGTTGCAGGATTGATTCCTTGAAGTCTGAGGGGTATCTGGGGCCTACAACTTTAACAGAGTCACGACAGCTGGGTATTTTAAACTTTACACACTCTAATAATCCTGAAACTAATAGAAGAAGGTTTTGGAACATGCTGTTCAAGGAAAAAGAGAAAAAGATGTCAAAGAACAAGGAAAAGAGGATACAGATCAGGTATTGCTGTTAAGCTAAAAGCAAACCCTTACAGGTCTGAACTACCAATAATACTGCTGGCCAATGTGAGATCACTGGATAGCAAGATGGACTACTTTAAAATGAAACTCTACAATAAGAACAAAGTGAGAAATACTTGTTTGTTTTTGTTTACTGAGATATGGCTGCATGGCAAAATAAATGACAGTCCAGTAAACTTAGAGCGTCTCATGCAGTTTCATGTAGACAGAAACCAAACACTGTGTGGAAAGGCCAGAGTAAGAGGAGTCTGCATGTATGTCAACAAAAGATGGTGCGGTAACTGTGAAATCTTACTGTCACACTGCTGTGAGAACTTCAGTTCCTGACCATTAAATGAAAGCTGTCAGTGTAACAGTGGTGTATATCCCACCCAATGCTAATACCACCGAGGCTCTAAATAAATTATAAAATCATATCAGTGAGCTGCAGAGAAAAAATCCTGACTTTGTACATATGGTAGCAGGAGACTTTAATAAGGGAGATATGAAAGAACTACTCCTACACTACCATCGGTATGTAGTCTTTCTCACTAGGGCTGATAATATCCTAGGCAAGCTGTATACAGGCTTAAAGAAAGCTTACAAGGCAGTATAGCTTCTACAAATGGGAAACTCTGACCATTATACCATCTTGCTATCACCAGCCTACAAACCAGCACTTATTAGAGAGAAACCAAAGAAGAATCAAATTAGGGTCTGGCCAAAGGGAGCCGTGGAGGCCCTCCAAGACTGCTTTGATAGAAGAAACTGGGATATGTTCAAGGAAGAAGCCAGAGTAAACCAGCATCTGAACATAGCTGAATACACAGAGGTTGTGATGTCATATTTCAAGCTATGTTGATGAAGTAACAAGCACCAAGACCATCACTATCACAGCTAACCAGAAGCCATGGCTTAACCCCAAGGTATATGATCTTTTTTTTCTTAAAAAAAATTTTTTTTTATTTTTCAAATACATTTGAATTAATTCCATAGTATTTATACATAACATCTTAAATAACTATGTACACTATTTACATTAGCTAGACACTATAACAGATCTTAATGTATACAGCTACTTTATAAGTATGTCCAATCCATTATCAGAGTGTCTGATCAATTATTATATAGTGTCAATCAGCAATAAGACTTTTCCCCAAGGATTGTTGATAGATGGCTTTGGATACATTCTTAGTTCTTTAATCTTAATTTCCAATAATGCTGTGGTCTTCAGTAGGCTTTAGGAGTCTTCCAAAGTTGGTATTGTGTTTGTATTCCATCTTCTTGTTATACACTTCCTTGAAATTGCAAGTATAGTCCATACTAGATACATGCTTGACCTATTCAAATGAGGACCTTCATTCACCTTTAATAATACAAGAGCTTTAGTTAAATAAAATGAGTCATTAAATAAAGCTTGTAGAAAGTTATTAATACCATTACAAAATGGCTTAATTTTAACACAATCAAAGAAAATGTGGTTCCAATCTACATTGTGGACTTGCTCACACCTCCAACATATTCCTTTCATAGAAGAACTAATTTTACTGATTCTGTCTGGGGTTACGAATGCTCTGTGGAAGCATTTCCAATTAAAAAAATGTCCAGTATTGTGTAAAGGATGTATATTTTATCAATAATGAGATATCTGTTTAAATATCTTCAGTTAACTGTATTGAGTGTCCTTTTGTTATATATTTCCAATATGATATTTTGGGTGTTGTTTTATAGTTTATCAATATTTTGTAAAATTTTGAAGTACTGTTTCCCATGTCAAAGTCATTATATATGATTTCATATATGTATTTCATAAATTTTGGTATTTCGTTAAATGAAGAATTGTTAATTATTCTACTTAAATCTTGTGAATATGACAGAATATTATGTAAAGTTAGCCAGTCCTGTTGTGGAATTTTGTATGTTGTTTTTATTACTTGCACAGCTAAAACTTTTAGTTCTTTGATACATTGGAACCAACAAAAAAATCCTTTCTGTTTCCAGGAATTAATAATGTCTCTGTATATTTTATGTAGAAAGTTCTTTGTGACTATAAATGGTGTTTAAAGATCAAACCAGATTTTTAAATCTATATTTGCGTTAATAATATTCCTAAATGAGTCAATGTAATAATTAATCATAGGTTCATAGGCTCATAGGTTCATACTAGGCTATCTGCCCAAGGGCATTTATAAGCCTAGCCCATAGTTATGTGGCTTTCGCCACCCCTTTAGTTTGAAGAAAACTATGCCTATTATTTTGCTGTGCCTCTGTCAAGTAGTGACACTGAAGTAATCCCTAGGGTATATCTGTGATCTCCCATCCATTGGTCAAGATTCCTCTTGAACAAGGCCAGCGAGGTGCTCTGCCTCACATGTACCGGGATTTTGTTCCACAGCATAGGGAGTCTCTGGGTGATGAATCTGTCCCTCCAGCACATTCTATTAATAACCGTGTTAAGGTTTAAGTCTCCCGCCCTTGTGGTTCTGAGGGATCTAGATTTTTTGATGTGAAGCATATTCATCAAATCTGGGTTTGACATGGCCTTATATGTCAGGCACAGGTCACCTCTGAGCAAGCGGTATGCAACTGAATAGAGCTGGAGTTCTTTCAGTCTGGCAGCATAAGACATAGTTTTGAGACCCTTTATCCTTTTGGTGAGGAACTTTTGGGGCCTTTCCAGCTGCTGCAGGTGTCGGGTCAGATACATTCCGAATGGGGCATTGTACACAATCATAGGTCTAATGAGTGATGAGTACAGGGGGACGATGACCTCCCTAGATCTAGATGTGAATCCCTTCATGATCAGGTGGGCAATGTAGAAGGTTTTCCTAACTACTTTGGCAACATGAGTGTCAAAAGAAAGGTTACTGTCAACCTGGGTCCCCAGATCCCTGGTGACTTCTTCTGTGCTCAGTGGATTGCCACCTATATGGTAGCTAGGGGTAACCTTGTTTTTCCCGAAGGGTATGACTATGCATTTCTTGGCGTTTAACTTTAGGCCATGGCTCTGGCACCAGTTATCCATTTCTGTGAGGCCCTTCTGAAGGATATCTGTGTCAGATGTGTTTTCGACTATGGCGCCCAGTTTGCAGTCATCTGCAAACTTTGTCAGCCATAACCCTCCTGTGTTTGCTTGTACTTCAGAAAAGTAGATGCTGAACAAGAGTGGTCCCAGGACTGAGCCCTGTGGGACACCACTTGTGACAGGCTTTGAGTCTGACATGGCGCCAGCAACTCTGACCCTGTGGGTTCTGTCACTTAGCCAGTTTGCAACCCATCTTGTGATGTATGGGTTTACATTTAAGCTGATGAGATTTTCGATGATACCTGAGTGGGGTATTGTGTGAAGGCCTTTGCCAGGTCAAGGTAGGCTGTATGGACTGCCTTGCCCTCATCAATGGCCTTGGTGACTGTTTGAAAAGTCAACCAAGTTTAAGAGGCATGATCTGCCTTTGACAAAGCTAAACTGGGATGGATCCAAAGTCTGCAAGTTCCCTATGTCTTTATTTATGAGTTCCATTATGATCCTCTCCATGGCTTTGCAGATAAGGCTTGTCAAGCTAATGGGACGGTAATTTCCAGGGTCGGTGGAGGCACCGCCCTTATGAAGTGGGACCACAGTCGCCGTGCGCCACTCCTTGGGTACGTATCCTGAGGTGAGGCTAAGATTAAACAGCTGTCCTAACTGCATGTTTAATTCCTCATTGAGTTCATGGAGCACACAGCCGGGGACACCATCCGGTCCCATGGCTGCTGTGTTTTTTGCCTTGGAGAGAGCAGTTCTCACCTGGGCGTTGGAGATGTTTGGGGGGCTACAATCCTCTGGTATAGATATCTCTCCTTTTGGGGGGGAGGGGGGGGAGTTTGCGCTGAACCTGTCAGCCAGTATGTTGGCAATGTGTGTAGGTTCAGTAATCTTCACATCATTTTGAACTAATTCTGAGCATATCTGGGAGTTTCCTCCTAGGTTTCTAACATTTGTAAGAAGAGTTTTAGTGGGTTGAATTATGTTATATTGCATACTAATACATAATATGTGCCATGGCAAATTGTTTTTATCTATTATTTGAATTTTTTTAAATCAAATTCATTTATTGATATTACATTGTAAAAGAAAGATTGGCAAGACAAGGCTGTAAAATTAACACTGTTTTAATAAAAACAACAACAAATACAAACTCCAAACAGTGGTAAGCGCTTTCGGGTTCACCAACCCTTCATCAGACAAATGAAGCAACACTGGTCTTTGCATTTAAACATACTGACAACCAATCAGAATCCAACAATACTAATATCTTACCCGCCTATTCTGTAAGGCAGGTTTTAAAGGAACAATTTCATTTATGCCTGGATATCTGTGTGATCCTAGAGTTATAATCCATTTGGATTCAAGTGTCTCCGTAAGCAGCTTTATATCCCCCCCTCTCACTCCTAAACTCACATTAGTAATAACTTTAAATAAAAAAGTATGTGTAGGATTATTCATCAAATGCCTATAAAGTGCATTGTGCTGATCTTTGTTTCTGATACTGGACAAATGCTGTAGGATCCTAACCTTTAACATATTATTTGTCATCCCTACATAATATACCGGACACTGTGTGCATTCGGCCAAATAAACCACATTAGATGTTCTACACGTGGCTTTGGCCTTGAATTGAAATAACTGTCCTGTTATTGGATGTTTAAATGTATTGGACCCATTAATACTACTGCAAGCCTTGCACATACCACAGGGTACCGTCCCTGCTTTAGTGATCAACAATTTTTTGTCAGAGGCAGATTTTTCTTTGCAGAGTAAATCCTTTAGATTTTTATTACGTCTATAGCCAAAATTTGGTGTTTCACTGATCATGGTATCCAATTTGGGGTCACTTCTTAATATGTTCCAATTTTTGCTAACTATGCTCTGTATATCTTTAATGTCACTACTATACGTGAAATAAAGCCTAACTCCATCTGGCCTTTTGTTCTTCTGATGTTTTGCACCTTCTGTTTGACTTTGCCTCAACCAAGGTTTATATTCACTACTTCGTTTTTTCGAACTAGAGTCTACCACTGTATTAACCATATTCTCATTATAGCCTCTCTGGCCAAAACATGCTCTTAATTCTCCTATTTCTCTGTTAAAATCCTCATCTTCTAAACATAGCCTAGAGGTTCTACAGACTTGACTTTTAACTATATTGGGGAACATATAGCGGGGGTGCATACTATCATACGATAATAAATGGTTCTTCCAACAATCTTTTTTGTGTAATGTCGAAATGAACCCATCCAAAGTGCTTTTTATGCTAACATCCAAATAATCTATTTGTTCCCTAGAATAATTTAAAGTAAATTTGAAAAAGGATGTAGTAGAATGAAGATAGTCCAAAAAACTAAAAAGTTCGTCTAAGGTATCCTGCCAAAAAATAAAGATATCATCTACAAAGCGCACATAGGCTCCTATGTGTTTCATCCATCTTTCATTATTGAAGATGTTATTCTTTTCCCAGAAATAGAGAACCAGATTTGCATATGTGTTGGCACAGGGGGTGCCCATCGCTACCCCCTGTGCCTGCCTATATGCTTGTGGACCCCCTATGAAAACATTATTTTCTAAGATGACATCCAACAATCTGTGGATCAACTTAATTTTGTTATCAGTTTCTCCCATTTCCTTAAGAATATACTCTATCGCTTGTATGCCATAGTTGTTACTAATGACCGTGAAGAGATTTTGCACGTCTAAGGTGACCATAATGCTGTTATTATAGGTTTGTTTAAGTTGAAAATCTCTCACTACCTGCAAAAAACCTTTCGAATCTTTCAATATGGTAGGCACCCTTTCCACAAAGGGTTTCATATTGCATTCTAACCAAATAGACACATTTTCAGTGACCCACCCTTGTCCCGAAACAATGGGCCTAAGGGGAGGGTCACTTAGTGATTTATGAATTTTGGGTAGAGCTTTAAATACAGGTGTGGTCGGCTTGGCCACCATCAAGAATTTTAACAAATCATCCTCTATCATCATTTCAAAATGGAGACGCTTTAACTCTCTGTGTACACCTTCAATTATCCTAACTATTGTAATAGGATTTATAGGAATATAAGTGTTGTTGTCCGACAATAGTTCCTTCAATTTCTGGTCATACAATACTGTATCAAGTATGACAATAGCTCCCCCTTTGTCCGCTCCTTTTATAACTATATCTTTGTTATTGCACAAGTTTCCCAGGGCTTTCTGTTGTGCTACTGTTAAATTAAAAAATTTGCTATGAACACCCTCATCAAAATGTCTTCTCAAATCTCGTTCACAGCTGTTAATAAACATATTCATAGCTGGTGTGAACGGAGGTATATATGTGCTGGGTTGTCTTAATGCTATAACTGTATCATTGTTGATAGACTCACTGTTTAAAACATTATTAAACATACATTTTAGTGCCAAATTCCTGCAAAAAAGCGCTATATCCAGCACTACATCATTATAGATACTGACCCTCCCTGGTACGAAAGTCAAGCCTTTGTTTAAAACGAATAATTCGTCCTCTGTTAAGATATGGGAAGATAAATTATACACCATACCACAATGATTATAGCCAGTCACTCCAAAGTCCGTCGCCTTTTGTTGGGGTCTCTCCCTTCGCTGTGCGATCTCTTCCAGGGTGTACGTTTTTTCACCGGAGCTGGTAAGCTCTCTAAAAAACGTTGTCGTGTTTGCTCCTGCTTGGGAATGTAATTTAAATTTTTTAATTTAACAGTAGCACAACAGAAAGCCCTGGGAAACTTGTGCAATAACAAAGATATAGTTATAAAAGGAGCGGACAAAGGGGGAGCTATTGTCATACTTGATACAGTATTGTATGACCAGAAATTGAAGGAACTATTGTCGGACAACAACACTTATATTCCTATAAATCCTATTACAATAGTTAGGATAATTGAAGGTGTACACAGAGAGTTAAAGCTCATTTTGAAATGATGATAGAGGATGATTTGTTAAAATTCTTGATGGTGAGCCGACCACACCTGTATTTAAAGCTCACCCAAAATTCATAAATCACTAAGTGACCCTCCCCTTAGGCCCATTGTTTCGGGACAAGGGTGGGTCACTGAAAATGTGTCTATTTGGTTAGAATGCAATATGAAACCCTTTGTGAAAGGGTGCCTACCATATTGAAGATTCAAAGGTTTTTGCAGGTAGTGAGAGATTTTCAACAAACAAACCTATAATAACAGCATTATGGTCATTAGACGCAAAATCTCTTCACGGTCATTAGTAACAACTATGGCATACAAGTATATTCTTAAGGAAATGGGAGAAACTGATAACAAAATTAAGTTGATCCACAGATTGTTGGATGTCATCTTAGAAAATAATGTTTTCATAGGGTCCACAAGATATAGCAGCAGGCATGGGCACCCCTGTGCCAACACATATGCAAATCTGGTTCTATTTCTGGAAAAGAATAACATCTTCAATAATGAAAGATGGATGAAACACATAGGAGCCTATGCGCTTTGTAGATGATATCTTTTTTGGCAGGATACCTTAGCGAACTTTTAGTTTTTGGACTATCTTCATTCTACTACATCCTTTTCAAATTTACTTTAAATTATTCTAGGAACAAATAGATTATTTGGATGTTAGCATAAAAGCACTTTGGATGGGTTCATTTCGACATTACACAAAAAGATTGTTGGAAGAACCATTTATTATCGATGATAGTATGCACCCGCTATATGTTCCCAATATAGTAAAAGTCAAGTCTGTAGAACCTCTTGGCTATGTCTAGCAGATGAGGATTTTAACAGAGAAATAGGAGAATTAAGAGCATGTTTTGGCCAGAGAGGCTATAATGAGAATATGGTCAATACAGTGGTAGACTCTAGTTGAAAACAGTAGTGGATATAAACCTGTTGAGGCAAAGTCAAACAGAAGGTGCAAAACATCAGAAGAACAAAAGGCCAGATGGAGTTAGGCTTTATTTCACGTATAGTAGTGACATTAAAGATATACAGAGCATAGTTAGCAAAATTGGAACATATTAAGAAGTGACCCCAAATTGGATACCATGATCAGTGAAACACCAAATTTTGCTATAGACGTAATAAAATCTAAAGGATTTACTCTGCAAAGAAAAATCTGCCTCTGACAAAAATTGTTGATCACTAAAGCAGGACGGTACTGTGGTATGTGCAAGGCTTGCAGTAGTATTAATGGGTCAATACATTTAAACATCCAATAACAGGACAGTTATTTCAATTCAAGGCCAAAGCCACGTGTAGAACATCTAATGTGGTTTATTTGGCCGAATGCACAGTGTCCGGTATATTATGTAGGGATGACAAATAATATGTTAAAGGTTAGGATCCTACAGCATTTGTCCAGTATCAGAAACAAAGATCAGCACAATGCACTTTATAGGCATTTGATGAATAATCCTACACATACTTTTTTATTTAAAGTTATTACTAATGTGAGTTTAGGAGTGAGAGGGGGGGATATAAAGCTGCTTACGGAGACACTTGAATCAAATGGATTATAACTCTAGGATCACACAGATATCCAGGCATAAATGAAATTGTTCCTTTAAAACCTGGCTTACAGAATAGGCGGGTAAGATATTAGTATTGTTGGATTCTGATTGGTTGTCAGTATGTTTAAATGCAAAGACCAGTGTTGCTTCATTTGTCTGATGAAGGGTTGGTGAACCCGAAAGCGCTTACCACTGTTTGGAGTTTGTATTTGTTGTTGTTTTTATTAAAACAGTGTTAATTTTACAGCCTTGTCTTGCCAATCTTTCTTTACAAGTTTTGGACTATTTTGGTTTGGCAAGACTTTAGCCCTAGCACAGAACATTATCTTCTTCGTTATTGATATTACAGTTAGTAATTATTTCCAATTTGCATAGTAATTTGGACTTATCCAATCTGAGATTGTTTTAGATATTGATGCTTTTATATTTGTTTCTATATCAGGAAAGCTGTATCCTCCCTGTTTCCATGGTCTGATATGATGTATTAAAGCTATTCTGTTTCTTTTGGGAAACCATAAAAATTGTATTATGCATGAATTTATGTCTTTAATATATTCCTTTCTGGCAACAGTTGTATTGCCAAGGCTATATATAGGATATTGGGCAGTAAAACCATTTTTATTAACTGTAGTCTATGTTCAAAAGTTAATATTATTTTGTTCCATTTCTCCACAGAGATTTTAATTGTGTTGATGATATTATTGTAGTTTTTGAAACTAATTCATTATTATCCTTGCATAACTCAATTCCTAGATATTTTAAGGTAGATTCTTGTTTCTCTATGATGTGATTTCCCCTTAGTCTGCAGTTCTTTTTTTATTTAAAAATACAAATTTTGATTTTGATTTATTGCAATGGAGTCCTGAAGCCATGTGAAATTTGTCAATTAATATACCTAATTCTTCTAATGTCTCTTTTTTTATTCGATAATGTTAGTAATATGTCATCAGTAAAGGGCATTACTTTAGAATTGTATTGTTCATAAACATCTATTTCTTTGATTTTTATATTGTTATGAATTGAATCTGCCAATATTTCAATAGCCAGAACAAATAGAAATGGTGACATGGGACATCCTTGTTTAGTGCCTTTTGTTATATGTATAGATTCAGAGGTAAAATGACCTAAATTGACATACGCTAAATTATCTGTATATATATTCTTTAGGAGATGAACAAAGGATGCAGGAAATTCAAATATCATTAGGATTTTGAATAAATAGGCCCAATTTAGGGAATCAAAGACTTTCTCTATATCTAAGCCAATTATATGTGTTTCTTTATTTTCTTTATTAACATAATTTATAAGAGAAATTATCATTTTAATATTGTCATGTGTGTGTCTATGATATATAAATCCAGTTTGATCATTATTTATTGTTTTGGATAGTGGCATTTTCATTCTGTCATTATTTAATAATGATATAGGTTTATATGAGGTACAGAGATTTGGGGATTTGTTTTCCTTTAGGATTGGTGTGATTAAGGAATATCTCCAAGAGGGTCGTATTAAAGCTTGTGACTGGATTTCTAATAGAGTTTTATCTTTGAAGAAAATAGTTTATATGTTTCCATAATTATGCCAGCTATACCTGGAGCTTTATTATTTTTATCTTTTTTTATTGTATCTGTAATTTCTTTCTAGGATATGGGTGCTTGCAGATCTAGTTTTAATTTTTCTGGTATTTTTTTTTATATTAGAACATTTTTCATCTAGATTTAATTGATCAATATGTACATTTTCTTTTTGGAAATGTTCCATATAGTGATTTCTATAGGCATCAAGAATGTCACTTATATCTGGGACATTTTTCCCTTTCTTTTCATGGAAGATACTTTTAATGTTATTAGCTTTTGATTGTATTTTGATTCTTGTGGATAAATTATGTAGATATTTGGGAGAAGTGGCCAAGGTATTAATTTTTAGTTTTTCTAAAGCTAAACTAGTTTTATGTGTTAGAATTTTATTGTATTCATTGTTTAATACTTGTACTTTCTTTTTCATCTCCAAATGATTTTGATTTTTTTCAGCTTTTACTGACAAAAGTTTGGATTGTAGATCTAATAAATCAAAATCCCATTCTCTGATATTTTATACCAAGTTAGGGTTTTACCATATATGTAAGCTTTTAATGAGTCCCATATCATTATTTTATTTATCTCTGTGGTGTAATTAATATGTAAGAAGAACTGTAATTCAGATAATAACCAGGGTTTGAACTCTTTAATTTTACTTATATATGCTGGAATTCTGGAGTTAAAGATTAATGGTGTGTACCCATTTTGAAGTTTTAGTTTCAATGAAGTGTGGTCTGAAAAGGGGCAGGGAGTGATTGAGAAATTAATGATTTTAGAGTGTAAGTCAAGGGCAGCAAATATTTTATCTATTCTAGTTTGGGTACTAAATCTGTGATCTAGATGGTAAATAAAGATGTATCTTCTTTAAATTTGAAAGTATCTACAAGATGAAATGATTTTGTCCACTTATTTAAAGCTTTTGATACAGAAGATGTATGCAGTGGTCTTTTATTTGTAGTTTCAGAAATATCAAATACACAGTTAAAATCTCCTCCTAATATTAAGTTGCATTTATAATTGTTGGAAATCCAAGTGTTTTTTAACAGTTCCTGTTCCAATGCCTGGGAATCGCATATGATCATCTAAAGGTGAGAAAGGCAGCTTACAGGCTAAGGACAAAGCAGCCATAAGGAAAGCAAGAGGCAATCTGAGGAGAGGTATAAAGGAGGCAAAGATGAGTATGGCAGAAGGGTGTAGAGTCACTATGACAACTTGAGAGATGCAAGGAGATTATGACAAGGCATACAGGAAATCACTGACTACAAAATCAGGTCAGCACAGTGTGAGGACAGCATCAAAATCCTGGACAGTTTGAATACCTTCTTTGGTAGATTTGAGGAAAGAAACAACAAGTTGGCACTAAACCTCCCTACTGATGAGAAGGATAATGTGCTCAACTTCAGCACAGAGGAGGTAAGAAGAGAGCTAAGGAAGATGAACCCCAGGAAAACTGCTGTCCCAGACAACATACTGGGCAAGGTGTTAAAAGGCTGTGCTGATCAACTGTGCACAATACTCATGGAGATTGTTAACACCTCTCTTGCCATGGTAAAAAAAAACTCTCATGCTACATGGAAACTGAAAAAATTACATGGAGCTGCTTACTGCTTGGTGTGATGGATTTGAAGTGTTCTTAAGACACTCAGTCTTGCTGGCTGGATTCTGCTAAAATTCAAAGTCTGATTATATTTGCATTCACAGTCTGTTGCATACAGAAACTTGCAGAATATACACTGATGAGAGAATATACTTTGCAGCATCAACTTTAGAGAGCAGTAACAAATAACTTTTTATAATAAATCAAACGGAACCACGTTGCAGCTTAAAAGTACTGTTCCAACTTTACTTCTCATATAGTACAGATGATGTGAGAGATATAACATTTACCTTAGGACTTGTGTCCCTATCATACCTCTAACATAACTGGATTTATACAGCTCTTTATATACAGTTTTAGTCCTGTAGAAACAATACTAAGCTACAATGTCTTGTAAGAGACCAGCTTTTCTGACAGTGTGAATATCCTGTAACAGTGTCCTGATGTCCATGTAGAAAAACATATTTTTGAGGAAACACATTGTTCTGTATTCTATTTGGATCTGTGTATATGAACATATGTTCTTGTACCAATGCTGATAAGCATATCCTGTTTTTTATGCAGAAAAACATATTTTTGAAAAAACACATTGTCAGAGATCAGCTTTTCTGACAGTGTGAACATCCTGTATTTTATTTGGATCTTTGTATAAAAACATCTGTTCTTGTGTCATATCCTGTTTTTCCATGCAGAAAAACATATTTTTGAGAAAACACATTGTCACAGTGTCATAAACATATCCTGTTGTTTTAGGAAACATATTGTGTCCATCCTTATATGCAGAATAACATGGCATTGTTCTTTAAAAGCAGATTTTGCATTTTGTTCTTGCATACATCCTGTTTGAGTCTGTAAGAGAAAAATGTCCATTCTTTAAAAGCAGATTTTGTATTTTTGCTCTTGCATACATCCTGTTTTGAGTCTGTAAGGGAAAAATGTCCATTCTTTAAAAGCAGATTTTGTATTTTTGCTCTTGCATACATCCTGTTTTGAGTCTGTAAGGGAAAAATGTCCATTCAGCAGATTCCTTTTCCAAGCCATGGTAATTTAGTATGGATGCTGATTACATATTACTAAACTCTATTTCTACATTTAAGCAAGCTTTATCTTATACATTATTTATGTTGCATAATTGCAGCAAAATTACTTTCAACCTTAGTATATTGTTGAGCACACTCTAACAATTCCGTCTTTTTTATTTTAAACTAGAGAAATAAATTCAGCATTATTTGGTAATACGTTTTCATTATGACAATTAACAACAGTAACTTGACTAGCTTTTGCTAAGCAGACTTTAATACATGTAAGTAATATGCAACCAAGCATTATGATAACAATAAAAGAAATTAAAAATACAGTGATTTTTCCTGTCCATCCTGTAAATAGATTACTAAACCATTCACTCCAGTCATCATTCCAGTTTTTTCTAGTATGTTGAGACACTTGTGCAATCACTTCTAAATGTGCTTTTACAGATTCTGTTTTGTCTGGAATAAATGTAGAACATTGTTCTCCTATTAAAGCACATGTACCCCCTTGTGATGCTAATATGTAATCTAATGCCATTCGATTTTGCAAAACCATAGTTCGTATTGCTGTCATTTTGACAGTAATGTCAAGGACTGCATTGAAAGTGGCATTTGCCAATACCTCAACTAGTTTAGATAGTTTTTTCAGTTCCCAGATGGCTTTTGCAGCCCCATACCAAGGGAAAATACCTGCTCCAGAGATTACATCATCTCCTAAATCCATATCTTTTAATTTAATATAATCAAGATTTTGATGATATATACGTGATGTGTCTAAGGTGTCTACTGGATTTTCTGGACTTTCAATTACAGGTAATATATCCCTTTTCTTTTTTTTATTCCTAATGTTTCCTTTTGGTAACTCTTTTACATGATGCATTGCTGGTACCACTAATCCTATATAACAGGTGCCATCCTATCCCTTTGGTAACCATTTATAAGCATATTTACCACAGATGTAATATAACCCATCTGATAGAGCAACACTGCTATTTACCAGACTGCCATTTATTTGCCCCATAGTAGGAGTTTTATCATGTACAACTGTAAAGTTTTTATCTGTTTTACTTCTCCAACATGTAATATTAGTTTTACAGTCATTTTTGTCATTTTGTGAAAAATGAAATACTGCTGTGTCACTTAATATTAACTGACCCTTAATTGGTATTAAAATAGGAAAACCATGAAAAAATACTCCACGCATCGGTATGTGGTTGTGAAAATTTATCATTTCAATTGTTTGAATACAATTGCTATTACCCACTGGAACAGTTCCATTTTGTTGAAAACATGTGATCCCTGTACTATAGCAGATAACTGTACTCTTGCTTTACGTAATTGTACATTTATAACTTGATCTCCTGTTTCATTTATTAATACTCTCCAACTACTAAGAGAATTTAGTGGAATAGGTATTAGAGGCATTACCCTGTTATTTTTGGTATTAAACTACATACCCAACAATTACAAACATTCATGCTTTTGCATACCAACATTGTCTTGCTAAGAAAGTGTTAAAAGATGGTGACCAGTCTTGTTCATTTTTCCACATTTCTTTACTCTCTCTCTTATGTAACTTTACAGTTTGATTAACAGGTTGTAAGTATAATTTAATACTAAGCAATACAATAATAGTTAGTATAATAGCTATTATCAATTTTAAAAACATCCTTTAAATAGAAATTCCATTGTTGAATCATTTTGCCTTTGGTCATCCGAAACTGGATTTCCAAAAGGATGCACTTTAAACCATGTCAATTTCATTAGGGTTTTCTCTGTTGGAAACCTACAAAAGAATACATTTAATCAGATTTACATTGTTCACTATTTTTATCATTCTTAGTTGATCTTTATGTACCAACATTGTTCTGTTTTTCTTTTTTCCTTTGATTTTGTACACTAATGGTCCAATTTGTTCCACTACTTCAAAGGGCCTTGCCAATTGCTAGCCCATGGTCCTTCCATTTGGAATGTTTTTACCAATACTTTGGTTCCACAGGGAAGGTTTTCTTCAGCTGGTATTATTGGCACCTTTTTCCATAGATGGAATGCTTGCTCCCTTGCATTATAGTCACATATACTAGTAAGTTGTTTTAGCCATTCCTGATGTTTGCTAATTTCTAGCATGGGCCTACCATTAGGTAAATCTGGATCAAATGGTAATTGTATGGGCATTTTGCCTGTCATTATTTCATATGGGGAAATACCTGTTTTGCTGTTTGGTGTTGCTCGAATACCCATTAAAATACCAGGCAGATGATGTACCCATGTATTGCCCTTTTCCAAGCATGCCTTTTTTAGACATTCTTTTAACGTCCGATTCATACGTTCTACAATGCCATTAGATTGTGGATGGTATGGTACATGAAACCTTTGCTGTATGCCTAACAAATTACACATTTGTTTAATGAGATCACTAACAAACTGTGGGCCATTGTCTGACACTATAACCCGTGGCCATCCCCAATGACAGAAAATATTTTTCCATAAGGCTTCTGCTGTTGCCTTTGCTGTCATGGTTTTGGTAGGAATTGCTTCTACCCATTTTGAAAAGACATCCACTACTACTAGTAGATATCTGTAACCTCCCTTTGTTGTTGGTAATGGACCTGCATAATCTATTTGAACTGCATACCATGGCCCATCCGCTGACTGTACTCGATGTAACTGAGGCCTTTTGCTTTTAGCATTTACCTGAAGACAGATTAAACATTCTTCTATAATCAGTTTGCAGACCTTTTTTAAATTTGGGTTCCAATACTTTTCTTTTACAACTGCCCATAACTTATCAGTTCCTATATGGCCCAGTATTTGGTGATTTAACTTGACCAACTGGCGTGCCAACTGAAATGGTACATATGGCAACTGTAACCCTTTGGAGGTCGTGTATGCATAGTACTCCTTTGGTGGTATGCCTGCCAATCTGCACTGATCGGTTTCTTCTTTTAAGCCCTGTTGTTTTGTATATTTACAAGGTCTTTCTCTATTGACTCTTTATCTAGCTCTTTTAAGACACTAACTTCTACATTGGCATACTCATATTCTGGAAGTTCGTTTCCATTTTGTGCTGCTTGTTTGGCCAAGGTATCAGCTAACACATTTAATCTGTAAGTTTCACTGGTTGGCTTTTGATGTGCTTTTACTTTTAAGATGCTATACTGTCCTTGTTGTTTTGACATTGTTATAACTTTATATATGTCTTTTAATACTTCAGCATGCCGTAATGGTTTACCTACACTATCCACAAATCCTCGTCTTACCCAGGTTTCCATATGTAGTCTTAAAGAATTTACTACATAAGCACTATCTGAAAAAATGTTAATAAGATTGTAATACTTTAGCACATACAATACTGCCTCCAGTTCAGCTCTTTGAGCTGACATATGCCCTGGTAACTTGATTAGTTCAGGAGAACCCAGTTGTGGATTCTCTGGAACTATAGCAAATCCTGTCCAGTATCTGCCTTGGTCCCAATATCGTGCTCCATCCACAAAGATGGATGGCTTAAAGTGATCAAAATCAGATGCTAAAAATTGCACCTCAGGTGACATTATCTTTTCTAAACAGTTATGCTGTTTTCCTTCATATCCCATATGGTTTGACAAATGGTATTTATCCCATCTGTATAGTAACAGTTTTCATTCCAAAAAGTGCCATCCATTTTGCAAAGACTGCCTGACTAATACCATCTGTAATTTTATTCATTTCAAAACTGTCTATCAAAGATTTTACAGCTTGATGTGGTGTTTGTACTATAATGCTGGAAAATACGGTCAAATATTCAGTTTGTTTAATACCCCAGTAAATGGCTAATAACTGCTGTATACATGGATGGTAACCCAATTCCACTGGAGTCATCTTTCTGCTAAAGAAATTGACTGGGCATAATGTTTTTTCCATTCGGTTGTCACTACCATGTGGCCATTCCTGTAGTAGTACCACAGACAGTGTTTTTTTTCCTGCTGCTGCTTGTAACACAAATGGTAACCTTGGAGTGGGTGCTATTAGTTCTGTAGCTTGTGCTAGTTTTATTTTTATCTGTGAAAATGCCTCCTCTTCATGAGATCCCCACTCTAAAAAGGTGGAGTTCTTTTGTTCATGTAACATTTTGTATAGGGGAGCAGCCACGGCTGCATAATCCTCTATAAATTCCCTATTGTAATTCATGATTCCCATGAATTTATGTAAGTCTGCTATAGTCAGTGGCTTTTCCATTTGTAAAATGCCTTGTACACGTACAGGGCAAGGAGATCTTCCTGTTGGTTTTATAATAGTACCTAGAAACTTAACTTTTTGTGTCATAAACTGAATTTTTTCACTTTTAACCTTAAACCCTGCTTGCTGTAGAGTATGAAAAACTCTCTTAAGAAGCCGTACATGCTCCTCTACTGTTTCTGACTGAATTAAAATATCATCAATATAATGTATTACTGAATCATCCTTTTCCAAATGTTGTAGAATGGATCCTACTGTCTCATGAAAAATAACTGGACTGTTTTGAAACCCTTGTGGTAACCTTGTCATAACATATTGCTGGTTTTTAAATGTAAAGGCAAATCTTGGCCAATATTTTTTCCTGAGTGGCACTACAAAAAAGCCATTTGCTAAATCTATTACTGTAAACCACTTACTTTGTGGCTTAATATGTGCAGCCAACTCTGGGACTCCTGGAATCAAGTGTGCTCTAGGAGTGGTATATTGATTAACCTTTCATAAATCAATAACAAGACGATAACTACCATCTTTTTTCTTAACTGGCCAGATTGCTGAATTTGTAGGACTGTTGCCTTTTTGTATAATCCCTTCTCTTTCCCATTCTGCAATACATTTTTCCATATGTTCTTCTGCTTCCCTAGGAATAGGATATTGTTTTTGAAAAGGTGGTATATAGACCTGATCACTTCCTATTCCTACTGGGCTTTCTAGTTTCCCACAATCACTGGGACCCTTGGACCATAGATTTGGGAATTGCTGTTGTAAATGCTTCCATACATCCTCACTGTCTGTATTTATATAGCCTGTAGGTTTTTCAGGTTTGTCAGGTAGAGAGATTGCATAGCAACCTGTATTTTGCTCTTCCTCTCTTTGTTGTTTGTCTCCCATCCACAGAATTTCATTAGGTAAATCAATTACTATGCCTAAAGGTCCTAGAATGTCCATACCAATAATGGTATTTGTGCAAGATGGATGCATTAAAATGCACCCTTCCATATTTGTCCCTCTTGACTAAACTTTATGTCCACATTTTGGCTACTCACTGCATAGCATCCTGTGCCATTAAATGCTGAAATGCAAACCTTTTTATAGGATTTACTGGTAACTGTCTGTTTGTGACAGATACTGCTGCTCCTGTGTCTATTAAGACATTTTTCCACAGTGACCCCTCTACCCAAATATCAATCAGTGGTACGTCCATCTCGACCCTTTTAAAGTTAGTCAGGAAAGATACCAGAGTAGGGGGCACATCCCTATTGTAAGGAAATCCACTCATCCTCTCCTTTATTATCAAATGCAATATGACACACCTCATGTTTTTGTTTGTCATCTTCTTCTGTGTCTGAATGATCTACATATTTAGGTTTTTCAATCTCTTTTTTAACTGTTGCCTAGCTATTCCTTCTGCCCGTTCTATCAAATGTTTCGGATTTACAGGTGAAACTGTTTGAAAATCTACCGGGCATACTTTCCCTTTTCCTGTATATTGATGGCTCTTATAACTGTTTTTACTAATATTGTAAGGTTTTTGTACATGATCCTGCTTTTCTGACTTTTCTTGTAAATTTGTTTGCTCTCTTTTTGGAAACACTTCCTGTTCTTCCTTCTTTTTGCGCCAGGCTTTGTAATGATCACAATTTTGCTTAACGTGTCCTATTTTTTTACAAAAGAAGCATGTTGGTGCCTTTTGGTCATTACCTGTGCTTGATCCTGGTACTACAAGCATAGAGGCAGGAGCTGGTGGTGCTGACACAGCTCTTTCTGCTGGTGGTTGGTCACACCATCTTTGCCTTCCCCTGTTTTTGACTTCACCAATTACTTCAAATGGCTCACTATTATCTTCACATGCAAAGATATGGTGTG
The DNA here is from genome assembly GCF_019279795.1 of Protopterus annectens. Classification (NCBI taxonomy): domain Eukaryota; kingdom Metazoa; phylum Chordata; order Ceratodontiformes; family Protopteridae; genus Protopterus; species Protopterus annectens. Next base: position 419,285,332 of record NC_056731.1, read on the forward strand.
AGTATAAAGTGCCATCATCGGCCATAGTCCGTCCCCTCATTAGTTTTTGTACCAAATCAGTGAGGGTATCAGAATTTTCTTCGTAGATACATTTAATATCCTGGAACCCCTTTGACTTGTTCTAAGAAGCAATGTATTAACTGTTTTTGTATGTCTCTTTTTCCCATGTCTCTGTCTGTTTTTTATATATGATTTGAAATGCAAGTCTAAAATGATCACTTTGTTCCATTAATTTATCTGTGATAGTAATTTTAAAATTATCTAATAATTTGGCTGTGAGAGGCTGCGCTTGTGTAAATGCCATTAAAATGGCTGTCATACGTCCTACTTTAGTGTTCAACTGATAATCATCTTGCTTTAATTGTATGAAAGTTTTAAAACATTTGGGAATGAAAATCCAGAAACATCTAAGTAATGCATCTGTCCATATATCAGATCCTGCTGTATATGCCACCCATTCTTCAAATGTAAGCATGTTATAAAATATGCCTTTTTTATCATTCCACTGTGGTAAACTCTGTAATAATCTAGACTGCGTATATAAATCTGTAGTGGTTCCCTGTCCCTGTTCTATAATTTGGACTGGTTTTGTGTTTTTAACTCTTCTTTAAGCTGGGATATCAAAATAGTATTTTGGAGGTTAGTCTCTGTTAATTCATCTAATTCTTCTTCCTTTTCCTTCAGATGCTGTTTAAGGTCTGTCATTTCTACCTGTAAGTGTTTAAGGGATATATGATACCTGTTATTGGATTCCTCTGTTGACTGCAGAGCTCCTATGCACTTTTGACAGAGATCTTGAATGTCAGTTTTGAACATTTTAAATTCATTTTGTTTCTCTTTTAAAAACTTATTAAAGTCTTCTGTCAATGTATCATAAACTTTGTTTCTGTCCTCATCTGTATGTGTAGCCGTGGCATCATTCCATGCTTGTACATAATTTTTAAAGGGAGTTACAAGATCTACAGGGGACTCTGTCAATAATAGATTTGATTGCTGTTGTAATTCAGAAATTAATGTACTGACAGGACATAACTGCTTTACATATGGATATAATGAAAACTGTGTATTATTAATTAATTCTTTATCATGAACAGATCTGTCTGCACAGTCTAGTTTTTTAGCAATATCATGCAATACTTGTTTATGGCATATTACACAAAATGCAGTTTCCTTTGAATCACACAATAAACATTTACTATGATATACTTCATTTTTTGTTGCAAATACCAATCAAATGTTACAATCCACTTACATAATGCTGGTATGTCAACTTGCCCTAACAAGGTTTTACACTTACTAATGTGTTGTGTATACCAACATTGCAATTTACTCCATATTTTATCTGGTTGTTCTGCTACATTAAGAGTAAAACTTGGCTTACATTTGCTAGAATTCTGCCTGATAGCATCCATACTAAAAAAAAATGTGACGTAGAAAAAAAGTCTTACCAGTGAGCAAGAAAACAGGTGATCAGGCTGTTGTTGCAGATGGCTGGAAATTTTCAAAGTCACTTGAGAAGCTGGGAAAGCACAACAGGCAGCGGACTGCTGTGCTAGTGGATATTCCCCTTTTCTTAGCGAAATTATAGCACTGCGACTGGAACTTCAGTCTCATTCCGGATGTAGACGTCTAAAAAACTGTACTACTGCAAGCTGCATAAACTGGAATACTTCTGTTTAGGATTTACACAAACGTACACATGTTAGTTACTGCAATTTAACTGAAGTGACCCTCTGCAGGGCTTACCATCACTCCTCCTGTGTTTGAATGCAGATTGTAGGTTCAAATGCAGGCTAGCTTGCCATTGAAAAAATTACATGGAGCTGCTTACTGCTTGGTGTGATGGATTTGAAGTGTTCTTAATACACTCAGTCTTGCTGGCTGGATTCTGCTAAAATTCAAAGTCTGATTATATTTGCATTCACAGTCTGTTGCATACAGAAACTTGCAGAATATACACTGATGAGAGAATATACTTTGCAGCATCAACTTTAGAGAGCAGTAACAAATAACTTTTTATAATAAATCAAACGGAACCATGTTGCAGCTTAAAAAGTACTGTTCCAACTTTACTTCTCATATAGTACAGATGATGTGAGAGATATAACATTTACCTTAGGACTTGTGTCCCTATCATACCTCTAACATAACTGGATTTATACAGCTCTTTATATACAGTTTTAGTCCTGTAGAAACAATACTAAGCTTCCTTGTTTAACAATGTCTTGTAAGAGACCAGCTTTTCTGACAGTGTGAATATCCTGTAACAGTGTCCTGATGTCCATGTAGAAAAACATATTTTTGAGGAAACACATTGTTCTGTATTCTATTTGGATCTGTGTATATCAACATATGTTCTTGTACCAATGCTGATAAGCATATCCTGTTTTTTATGCAGAAAAACATATTTTTGAGAAAACACATTGTCAGAGATCAGCTTTTCTGACAGTGTGAACATCCTGTATTTTATTTGGATCTTTGTATAAAAACATCTGTTCTTGTGTCATATCCTGTTTTTCCATGCAGAAAAAACATATTTTTGAGAAAACACATTGTCACAGTGTCATAAACATATCCTATTGTTTTAGGAAACATATTGTGTCCATCCTTATATGCAGAATAACATGTCATTGTTCTTTAAAAGCAGATTTTGCATTTTTGTTCTTGCATACATCCTGTTTGAGTCTGTAAGGGAAAAATGTCCATTCTTTAAAAGCAGATTTTGTATTTTTGCTCTTGCATACATCTTGTTTTGAGTCTGTAAGGGAAAAATGTCCATTCTTTAAAAGCAGATTTTGTATTTTTGCTCTTGCATACATCCTGTTTTGAGTCTGTAAGGGAAAAATGTCCATTCAGCAGATTCCTTTTCCAAGCCATGGTAATTTAGTATGGATGTTGATTACATATTACTAAACTCTATTTCTACATTTAAGCAAGCTTTATCTTATACATTATTTATGTTGCATAATTGCAGCAAAATTACTTTCAACCTTAGTATATTGTTGAGCACACTCTAACAGAAACAAACATCATTCCATTGCCTAAGAAAACCTCCTTCTTCAGCCTTAACAACTACAGACCAGTCAATCTCGCATCCACTGTTATGTAATCTTTTGAGCAGGTGATCAAAAAGCATTTGTCATCAGGCCTACTTCCTGATTTTCACCTTCTGCTGAGAGCCAACAGATCCATGGCTGATGCCATATCATTAGCACCACACAGCTCTCTTGAACATCTAAAGGGCAATTACAACTATATGAAGATGCTGTTCTTAGATTTTAGCTCAGCATTTAATATGGTGGTACTAATGCAGCTGATTTCATATAGAAGAATCAGTAAACATCTCTGTAACTGGATTCTGGACTTCCTGATTGAGAGGCCACAGAGAGTGAGTTTGTATAAGAACACATCAAAGTGTATCAAAATTAATACCGGGGTTCCACTGGGATGTGTTCTCAGTCTACTGTTATTCACCATCCTGACCCACGACTGCTGTGCAAAGCACAAGTCCAGCTATATCATTAAGTTTGCTGATGACACCATAGTTGTGGGGCTCATCACAAAGGAGGATCAAAGAGCA
>NC_056731.1:419289411-419319253 GCF_019279795.1 Protopterus annectens
CATCAGATGACGTTGTACAAGGCTGAAAGATCACCTGCTCAAAAGATTACATAACAGTGGATGCGAGAGCGACTGGTCTGTAGTTGTTAAGGCTGAAGAAGGAGGTTTTCTTAGGCAATAGAATGATGTTTGTTTCCATGTAGCATAAGGGTTTTTTTACCATGGCAAGAGAGGTGTTAACAATCTTGATGAGTATTGTGCACAGTTGATCAGCACAGCCTTTTAAAACCTTGCCCAGTATGTTGTCTGGGACAGCAGCTTTCCTGGGGTTCATCTTCCTTAGCTCTCTTCTTACCTCCTCTGTGATGAAGTTGAGCACATTATCCTTCTCCTCAGTAGGAAGGTTTAGTGCCAACTTGTTGTTTCTTTCCTCAAATCTACCAAAGAAGGTATTCAAACTGTCCAGGATTTTGATGCTGTCCTCACACTGTGCTGACCTGATTTTGTAGACAGTGATCTCCTGTATGCCTTGTCATAATCTCCTTGCATCTCTCAAGTTGTCAAAGTGACTCTATACCCTTCTGCCATCCTCATCTTTGCCTCCTTTATACCTCTCCTCAGATTGCCTCTTGCTTTCCTTATGGCTGCTTTGTCCTTAGCCTGTAAGCTGCATTTCTCACCTTTAGACGATCATATATGATTCCCAGGCATTGGAAAAGGAACTGTTAAAAAACACTTGGATTTCATTTCCAACAATTATAAATGCAACTTAATATTAGGAGGAGATTTTAACTGCATATTTGATATTTCTGAAACTACAAATAAAAGACCGCTGCATACATCTGCTGTATCAAAAGCTTTAAATAAGTAGGTAGAATCATTTCATCTTGTAGATACTTTCAAATTTAAAGAAGATAAATCTTTGTTGTTTCCCATCTAGATCACAGATTTGGTACTCAAACTAAAATAGATAAAATATTTGCTGCCCATGACTTACACTCTAAAATCATTAATTTCTCAATCACTCCCTGCCCCTTTTCAGACCACAGTTCATTGATACTAAAACTTCAAAATGGGTACACACCATTAATCTTTAACTCCCGAGTTCCAGCATATATAAGTAAAATGAAAGAGTTCAAACCCTGGTTATTATCTGAATTACAGTTCTTCTTAGATATTAATTACACCACAGAGATAAATAAAATAATGATATGGGACTCATTAAAAGCTTACACATATGGTAAAACCCTAATTTGGTATAAAAAAAATCAAAGAATGGGATTCTGAATTATTAGAGCTGCAATCCAATCTTTTGTCAGTAAAAGCTGAAAAAAATCAAAATCATTTGAAGATGAAAAAGAAAGTGGAAGTATTAAACAATGAATACAATGAAATTCTAACACATAAAACTAGTTTAGCTTTAGAAAAACTAAAAATTAATACCTTGGCCACTTCTCCCAAATATCTACATAATTTATCCACAAGAATCAAAATACAATCAAAAGCTACTAACATTAAAAGTATCTTCCATGAAAAGAAAGGGAAAAATGTCTTGGATATAAGTGACATTCTTGATGCCTATAGAAATCACTATATGGAACATTTCCAAAAAGAAAATGTACATATTGATCAATTAAATCTAGATGAAAAACGTTCTAATATTAAAAAAATACCAGAAAAATTAAAACTAGATCTGCAAGCACCCATATCCTAGAAAGAAATTACAGATACAATAAAACAGGATAAAAATAATAAAGCTCCAGGTATAGATGGCATAATTATGGAAACATATAAACTTTTTCCTTCAAAGATACTATCCCTCTTCCATAAAACTCTATAAGAAATCCAGTCACAAGCTTTAATACCACCCTCTTGGAGATATTCATTAATCACACCAATCCTAAAGGAAAACAAATCCCCAAACCTGTGTACCTCATATAAACCTATATCATTATTAAATAATGACTATAAGATATTTATGACCATATTAACTAACAGAATGAAAATACCACTATCCAAAACAATAAATAATGATCAAACTGGATTTATATATCATAGACACACACATAACAATATTAAAAGTATAATTTCTCTTAAAAATTATGTTAATAAAGAAAATAAAGAAACACTTATAATTGGCTTAGATAGAGAAAGCCTTTGATTCCCTAAACTGGGCCTATTTATTCAAAATCCTAATGATATTTGAATTTCCTCCATCCTTTGTTCATCTCCTAAAGAATATATATACAAATAATTTAGCGTATGTCAAGTTAGGTCCTTTTACCTCTGAATCTATACATATAACAAAAGGCACTAAACAAAGATGTCCCATGTCAGCATTTCTATTTGCTCTGGCTATTGAAATATTGGAAGATTCAATTCATAACAATATAAAAATCAAAGAAATAGATGTTTATGAACAATACAATTCTAAAGTAATGCTCTTTGCTGATGACATATTACTAACATTATCTAATACAAAAGAGACATTAGAAGAATTAGGTATATTAATTGACAAATTTCACATGGCTTCAGGACTCCATTGCAATAAATCAAAATCAAAATTTGTATTTTTAAATAAAAAAAAAAGAACTGCAGTCTAAGGGGAAACCACATCATAGGGAAACAAGAATCTACCTTAACATATCTAGGAATTGAGTTATGCAATGATAATAATGAATTAGTCTCAAACAACTACAATAATATCAACACAATTAAAATCTCTGTGGAGAAATGGAACAAAATAATATTAACTTTTGAACATAGACTACAGTTAATAAAAATGGTTTTACTGCCCAAGATCCTATATATAGCCTTGGCAATACAACTGTTGCCAGAAAGGAATATACTTAAAGAAATAAATTCATGCATAATAAATTTTTTATGGTTTCCCAAAAGAAACAGAATAGCTTTAACACATCATATCAGACCATGGAAACAGGGGGGATACAACTTTTCTGATATAGAAACAAATATAAAAGCATCAATATCTAAAACAATCTCAGATTGGATAAGTCCAAATTAATCTGCAAATTGGAAATAATTACTAACTGTAATATCAATAAATGAATTTGATTTAAAAAAATTCAAATAACAGATAAAAGCAATTTGCCATGGCACATATTATGTATTAGTATGCAATATAACATAACTCAACCCACTAAAACTCATATGATTAATTATTACATTGACTCATTTAGGAAAATTATTAATGCAAATATAGATTTAAAAATCTGATGGTAGTGTAGGAGTAGTTCTTTCATATCTCCCTTATTAAAGTCTCCTGCTACCACATGTACAAAGTCAGGATTTTTGCTCTGCAGCTCACCGATATGATTTTATAATTTATTTAGAGCCTCGGTGGTATTAGCATTGGGTGGGATATACACCATTGTTACACTGACAGCTTTCAGCTCCCAGGACAAGTAAAATGGTCTACATTTAATGGTCAGGATCTGAAGTTCTCACAGCAGTGTGACAGTAAGAATTCACAGTTACCGCACCATCTTTTGTTGACATACATGCAGACTCCACCTACTCTGGCCTTTCCACACAGTGTTTGGTTTCTGTCTACATGAAACTGCATGAGACTATCTAAGTTTACTGCACTGCCATTTATTTTGCCATGCAGCCACATCTCAGTAAACAAAAACAAACAAGTATTTCTCACTTTGTTCTTTTTGTAGAGTTTCAGTTTAAAGTAGTCCATCTTGCTATCCAGTGATCTCACATTAGCCAGCAGTATTATTGGTAGTGCAGACCTGTAAGGGTTTGCTTTTAGCTTAACAGCAATACCTGATCTGTAGCCTCTTTTCCTTGTTCTTTGACATCTTGTTCTCTTTTTCCTTGTCCAGCATGTTCCAAAACCTTCTTCTACTAGTTTCAGGATTATTAGAGTGTGTAAAGTTTAAAATACCCAGCTGTCATGACTCTGTTAAAGTTGTAGGCCCCAGATACCCCTCAGACTTCAAGGAATCAATCCTGCAACATGTAGATGTCGACTGTTTAATTTCTAGTAACTTCTGTCTGCTGTAACTTATTGTACCTTCAACTGGAAGTGCAGAAACTGATTTTCTTAGGTTGTTTGTGCAAAAGAAGAGAAAATATGCATATCTCTAGAACAAGCTGACACAGCCGCTGCCTCACAGGACACCTCCATTTTTTTTTCAACTCATCCCATGTTTGTAAAGTTTGACCTTGTGTTCCTTGTGGTGCATTTTACAAGGGAATTACTGGTTTCATTAAGTATATTCTTCCTACACTGCTTACTGCCACCTTCCTTTCATTGTCCATTCCTTCCATGTGTTTATTGCTTCTCTTTATCTGCAGTCACTTCATTATTTCTATAATACTTCCGTCCACCTCATTAACTCTTCCATCCTTTATAGATGCTTCTATCTTGATTCTTCAGTCCTCAACTTGTCTAAAATTTCACTTCTGATTCACCCAAAACATATGACACACTATCTCTCCATCTCCTTATTTGTCGCCTAAGTCTTCCTTGTGACAGGCTTCATGTTCTTAGGTGCCTTTTGATTGTTTATTTCCTGCTCATCTCTTTTACTGTTGTGTGGCACCTGCATACTTCATGGCCTTGCCTTCTTACTTGTGGAGGTGTTTCGACATCTGATGTTGCATGGCCTTCCGGCATCTCTGCATCATCTCTCCGATATCTAAGGTTGTTGTCTCAATCTATGCCTTATGGGCAATTCAAATGATTATTGACTGTGTTGTTTATTTAACTGTCTGTAATGACATTGTTTTAACTTTTGGACATCTCTCATTTTGTTTAGTCTGAACCATTCCACTTCCTGCTGTACCTACAGAATTACAGAGTATTTCAACCATGTTACATTCATTCTTAGCTCATTTGATACTTCTAAAATACAGCTGCTTTTCCTGCTGATCATCTCAGAGTAACCCTCAACCAATAATCTGAACATCTTTGAAAATGGAATAATTTTGTCTTGCTGCTTGCCTTATTATTTCATCCTTTACAGCAAATGAATGGAATCATGCTAAAACATGCCTGTTTATGCTTTTTGATGATGTCTCACTTTGTACATTCCCTCTTTTAGTGTCTCTTGACTTCCTGGTAGTACTAATCTATCCTGTAATAACTGAATTACACATCCAGGCCTACTGTGGCTATCTTTTCAAAGAAAATGCACAATTTCCCCTCTTCTCTTGCAGCTTTAAAATAAGCAATATGTTTTCAATTCCTTCTTGCATGCTCATTTTTCTTTCTAGACTGTTTTTGTTTCCTCGAGGGCACATTAGTAATATTCAAGTTTCAGCAGGCCCTATCTAGAACTTCGGTCTTAGACAGTCACCTAGGTGGGGTCTTTAATGCCACCTTCACTACCTCCTTATATTTGTTGCAATATTTTACCAATTGCAAATGCATTTCACTGGATACATATTGAGTTCCAATTCTCACCAAATGATCAGTTATACAGCTGCTTTTGTCCTATTACCTTCCAACTTTTAACTTTGGACCAAAAGTTCCAAAGATCTTTGATTCCAAGATAGTGGTGATAGTGTAGGCAGTTAAACAGGACTCTGGGCAGAGAGCGGTTTAATAAAGCAAAAGCCTGCAAATTGTTGTACATTGTTAACAGAAACTGGTAGCTGAAGTGTATATGATAACCAGAAGGTCAACAAAGAAAAGAAAAAGTGAAATAAAAGGGAAAGCAACTATGAAAATTAAAAAGGAAAACAAAACTAGCATGGAGAAGCAGATGTGGCATAAACAGTAGTGGTAGCTGAAGGAGAACATTCTTCAGTCTCCCTAGAAAGACAGACCAAATGCACTCTGATATTTTCAAGATAAGTGGCTCCATTTTGGAATATGTAAAGACAAATAACAGAAGGCTGCAGGAAACAGAATGTGTTTTAACATGGCATTCAGAGGAAATAACTGATATGCAAACTGCTGAAAAGGGGATGAAAGAAAAATGTTGGAACAACAATTACAATATTAAATGGCAAAGAAACTGGCTGAACTTGAGGATGGGTCACACACAGAAAATCTGAAGTTTACAGCAGTATCTGAACAAGCTGAAGGGAAAGATAATAATGATGTTCATAGGTTCATAGGTATGTACTAGGCTATTGGCCCTAGGGCCTATATAAGCCTAGCCAAAAAGGTAATCCCAGGGGTGAATTTCCTATTTCCCATCCAATCATCAAGAGTTTTCTTGAAGAGTGCTAATGAGGAGCTTTGTTTGATATAGATAGGTAGTTTGTTTCAGAGTATGGGAAGTCTCTGGGACAGGAATCTATCCCTCTAGCATATTCTGTTTTTTTCTGGTGACAAGGTTTACGTCCCTAGAGCATGTAGTTCGGAGGGATTGGGATTTCTTTAAGTGGAGCATGTCCAACAGCTCTAGGTTTGACATAGCTTTGTGTGTTAGGCAGAGATAGCCTCTGAGTAGGCAATATGTGACGGAGTAAAGCTGGAGTTTTTTGGGATGGTCTGCATAGGGCATCTGTTTGAGGCTGTAATCCTCTTTGTGAGGTATTTCTGTGGCGTTTCCAGTTGTTGTAGATGTCTTGTGAGGTACATACCAAAAGGGCCATTGTACTCTACAATTGGTCTAATGAGTGACGAGTAGAGAGGAACAATGACCTCTTTTTTCCTTTTTCCTGGATGAGAAACCTTTTGTGATGAGGTGTGCCACATAGTAGGATTTCCTGACTACTGTGGCAATGTGATTATCAATGGAGAGACTACTGGCCACCTGTGTCCCAAGGTCTCTTATCACACTTTCAATGTTAAGTAGACTACTGCTTATGTAGTAGTTCATGGGTACATAGTTTTTACCAAAAGGGATGACAATGCACTTTTTGGCATTGAGCTTGAGGCCATGGCTTTGACATCAGGCATCTGTCTCAGTGAGGCCCTTTTGTAGGATGTCCACATTGTTAGGAGTTTCTATCATGGCTCCTAGTTTGCAGTCATCTACGAACTTTGTTAGCCAAAGACCTTCTGTGTTAGCCTGTACTTCAGAGAAGTAGATACCAAACAGGAGAGGACCTAGGACTGAACCCTGTGGTACTCCACTTGTCACTGGTCTGAAGTCGTATTTGGAATCTGCTACTTTCACAGTGTGAGTTCTGTGAGTGAGCCAGTTGGCAACCCATCTTGTGACATAGGGATTTATACCTAGTTTAGTGAGTTTATCTATAATTTCAGAGCAGGGGATGGTGTTGAAAGCCTTGGCGAGATGTAGATAGGCTGTGTGAATCACCTTACCCTCATCTACGGCTTTGGTGACTGCTTCAAAGACTATCAGGTTTAGGAGACATGATCTGCCTTTTACAAACCTGAACTGGGTGGGGTCCAGAGTTTGGAGATTACCACTGTCATTGTTTATAAATGCCTCAGCACATGGACTTGACTTCATATTGCTGATATTAAAATAGAAAGACCCCACAGAGTAAATATTCCTAATTTGATACTGAAAGTACTCAACACCTCTATTGACTAATATGCAGATACAGCAGCTAAAGGAGGAACCTCCTTCCATTTTGTGGAGTAAGAAAATGGTTTTAAATGGTAAAGACAAAACAGTTCATGGAAATAATGACTTTTTGTTACAGGCATAAACTAATAGCAATACTTTTCATCTTTCCATAAGACTGAAACTTTGTTTCAGGTTATTGTATTTTGCATTATGTTGGGTCTTCTATCCACCTGGATTAAAAAGTCAACAGGCACAAGATGAACTGGCAAATAGAAAAGAAGACTGGAGGCAGCATAAGGTGGTGAGGAAAAATGCATCTAGTCAACAGATTTAGAAAAGCAAGCTATGGACACTTTGAGTGGGAGATTTCCTCTGAAGACCCCTCTTGCTTCCCAAACACTGAGTTAGGCTGTTTGGTTTAATTAAAATGTAAAATATGAACATGAGAAGATATTCCAAAACCAATGAGGTAAGGACGTAGCAGTGAGAAAATAAATACTTAATTTAATTTCATTTGTATGGTGTTTGGAATGTCACATTTAGCAGGTTTCAAAATATTATTAGTCTGCAGACTGTTATGGCTCTAGTGCTGTTAGAATGCAACTTGCCCTCATAGATAAGCTGTGCTTGATGGTAAGAGAATGGAGTTGCTGTGACAGGATAGTTGAGTTTGACCTTTTGAAAATAGCTTTTGTAAATATTTTGTACATATCTAATGAAAAGTAAAACAGATGTTAAAAAGGAGCACAAGCTGCAAGAGTGAACAGCTTCTATAAATGATTGTGAAAGAATATATATATATATATATATATATATATATATATATATATATATATAGCTATACAGCAGCACAAGGATAGAGTGTCAGCTTCTGAAACAAAATGCTACAGGCAAGTGAGATAAACCTATCAGTGATTTATAATAGCTGTTCCCCAGCCAAAAGGAGTAAATCAAGGTATGAGTATGATTACAGAGAAATGAAAGAATCTTTATAATACTGCTTGTACAGACTGCCAACTCTATTGCCTTGTGTGTAGATAATATGCAGTTTATTTTGGCTTCTCTACAAGGATGTGAAGCACTTTTTTGGCTCATTCACCCTTCTTTGCAAATATTATGCTTAAAATAGTGAGCCAAAAACATGGGTGAGCCCCTCCCACCCCTATATATATATATATATATATATATATATATATATATATATATATATATATATGGGTCTACTTCTTTTCAATGAAATTACAGTTTCCCAAATGTTATAAAGCCAACTCCAATAAACTGAAACTACACTTTAATGAAAACACAGTATAACAAAATACACTTTGCTGGACTGCAAAAATAACACATATACAGTGCAAACGCATTATTGCAGGGAGGGCAAGTCTCCCTGCAAGCCCAATGTGGGGGCTGTGCCACCAGACCCCTGTTACTTATATATACTAACTCCAAGATTGCACTATGGAGGGGAAAAGGATAAATTTTCCAAGCCTCACTGTACCGCAGTCTACGTCAACAAGCTCCAACTTGTCTACAGGTTCCACTGCCATTACAACAGTAACTGAAAACAAAAAGACACCTGTTCTTTTAAAGCATCCCTGAACTACTGACCATCGTTTAATGAATGGTGCTTCATAATAGTGATGTTTCATTAAAGTGTAGTTTCGGTTTATTGGAGTCAGCTATATAACATTCGGTAAACTGTGATTTAGTTGAAAAGAACTGGACCTATATATATATATATATATATATATATATATATATATATATATATATATATATATATATATGTATATATGAGTTCACTATAGAATCCCGAAATACTGAAATCCCGAATATCAGTATTTCGAAATTCTATAGCTGAAAGCTTTAAATTGCAAAACACCAGAAGCGTGAAATTCAAAATACCGAAGTTCGGAGCTTCTGGTGTTGCAGCGTGTGAACTGATAGGTGTAAGTTCAGGTAAGTACGTATGAGTGTGCTGGTTAGGGGCTTTAGTGTATGTTAGTGTGTGTATTGGCTGTGATGTGTGTGTGCAAGAGGCTGTGAAATGTGTGGGTGTGAGTTACCTTTGTGTGTGTGATTGTGTGATCTCGGAGTTAGTATATATAAGTGGGGGTCTGCAGTGTAGGATTGTATGTTTGATTGTGGGGGCAGATTGCTTGTATGTGTATGTGTGTGGTGTGCCTGTATTGTAGGTTCGCGATTTTAAATTTCGCGGTTATGGGGTTTGGGAATTTAAACCTTTCGACTATAGAATTTCAAAATACTGAAATTCGGGATTTCACTATTTTGGGATTCTATAGTGAACCCATATATATTTATATATATATATATATATATATATATATATATATATATATACACACCAAGTCTACTACCTCAACATAGTGAGAAAGGGTAGGGGACCCTAGAAAGTGTAGCACTAGCTTACACAACACAATATGTTGCTGTAAATCTCACAGCGAAATTAAATTCTTGACCTTCATCAGCTCAGCTAATGTTGCAGCACAAACATGAAGGTAAGATGTTTATTTCTTGGCTAGGAAAGGAAGTATATGTTCTAATTAGAGATCAGGTTCAGATGTATCAGTACTACACAAAAATATATAGTGACTCAAAATGTGTTAAAAACAGACTATGTAGGACCAGTCAGAAAGTAAAGAAATGTAAGTAAAACAGAATAAAATATTATCATCACCATAGCACAATTTGACTTATTGGTTTGGAATGTTAATTGCTGACAGGAAAAAAATAGAAGTGCTTACGTATTATTTGTACATTACTATTATTTATATAAGGGTACAATAAACACACCTGAATCATAAATAACAGGAATGTTTTATAAACAAAACTTGAGAAGGAGGGTTTCTTCACTGAAGTACAAGAAAATTCAAAGAAAAAGATTTAGATGTTATCTAAAAAGGCTATAGAAATAAACATTGAGGCAAAAATGAAGGACAGCCAGAGGAGATTTATAATGGTAAGAGGTTTTGGTTTCTGGCTATGCTTTATATATTCTACAGGCATTTGTGAGGTAGGATGCAAAGAATATTATGAGAGACTGTATAGTGCATTAAGGATTCATGACTGTAGCAGTAGAATGGAACACTATAGGAAATAAAGAAGATATATCTGGAGGACCAAGATACTGCAGAATACTGACTGAGGGCAGATACTTAGCATTTGGCCTTACTGACATAATGAAAATTAAGAAGAATGAGGTGAAATATGGCTTATATATCAGAATACTGTAACGTGGTTCAAACCATGAAAGCACATGTCAGACCATGCAACTATATAAGTGAAATGTTATAACAATTACAAGTCTACTGTGAAAAACACTAGCATTTTCAAACATATTTTTTTTTCTAAAAAGAAAGTCATTTAATGACTGTGTAGATCAAACTTTAAAAGATACATTGTCAGGTCTGACCCTAAGCAATAAAAAGCTTGCAAGGAATCGGGACAATTGTAAACTGAAAATTAGAAAAGTGGTCACAATGAAAGACATGAGATATTGAATAAAGACACTGTAGCTATTTAAAGGGCTTAAATATAAGTGCTTTACAAAAGTGAAAATGAGTAAGTAGAACACAATGGGTTGAAAAGTAATTGAAAGAAGCTAGTATGTCTATGCAAGAGTACTTGCTGAATACAGACGAACACAGCGTGATGGTTTAAAAGTGACTATTTTTGGCAATAGCCCATAAAACAATCAAATGTATCACTCTGTGTAGGAGTTAACAAAGGGTTGAAAAGTTAATAACTAAAATTAGGAATTATGACAATGGTAGGGTAGAAGTGAGCTCAGGAAAATAATGAATGTGATGGTAAATTATTACAGTGCACTATACAGAGAAGAGAGCAACACACAGGAAATAGTAATATATTAGGAATAATTACAACTTCCTTTGTTACAGAACTAGAAAGATAAATGTTAACATAAAAAATAAAAGAAACTGGCTTTAACAAAACAATGAGAAACCAGAATGCAGGGACACCCTCTGATAGCGGAATTCCAATAAAAATGTGGAAGAAGAAGCAGCAGGAGACAATACACATCTAACTAGTGTGTTTTAACAATATGTCTCTAGTGGGGATGTGCCATTGATTTGCAAAGAAGCAGTAGTTGTACTTAGACCAAAGTAAGGGAAAGATCCACTTCATCCAGGTCATACAGACCCATTTCAGTTCTGAATCATGACTAAAAAGTGCTTATGATGATTTTGGCAAAAATATAAAAATATTGCCAAGAATAATAGATCTAGATGAGTGTGAGTTTACAGAAGGTAGGCAAGCATTGGACAAAATCAACAAGACCACTTATGATTCAGCAGGATGCATTGGACAACAATAATAATGTATTAATCTTAATAGATTTGGACACATAATATATACTGAAATGGAAACAGAGGACAAGATTCATGTCCAAAAAGTTAATGACAAGATCACACAAGAGCATTTGGCAGCTCTAGGAAAGTAGTTTAATGAAAATTATATACAATCATATATACATAAAAGTATTAAGGAAACCTTTATGCTAGAAAAATGTAGGCCTTGGAAAAATGGAATAATACCAATAGGTTCTTTATTTATTTGCTATTTGTTAGTCAGGTTGGTGTCATGTCCTCATTGCTGAGGTTGGACCACAGAGCTGTCTCCTTCAAAATAAAAATCAATTCAGTAACCCAGCAAACCCTGGAACAGTTAAGAAGTATTTCAAAGCAAACTGCAACCTATTAAGCAATAGTTTAACAAAATCCAATGCCCCTCCCAACCCAGAGTTCACAACAACCTATGTATGTGGAATTCTTCTCAGAGACTGTGCACAGTCAATGGTTGTACAGAGGCTGCTGTACCTAATAGAAGAAAGCCTAAAAGAAATTATAAAAACAAACCACACAGGTAGAATCCTAACCTTAACATGGTATATAACAAAGGGAATAAAAGTCATGACTAAAATCAAGAAGAGCAATGCCAATAATGATAAGAGCTCTTTAATTAAACATGATGATGGACCATCAACTGACCCTGGAAAACTACAGACCTTATTAGTTTGTCTAGGCTAATGTGCAAAGCCATGGAATGAATTATCAAAGATGTAGGCAACCTTCTGACACTGGAACAAACCCCAGTTTGGCTTTGTCAAGAGAAGATCATGTCTACTAAACCTAGTAGACTTCTCTGAGAAGGTCACCAAGGCATTGGGTGAGAGGAAAACAGTGAATACTGACTAACTGGACCTGGCTAAAGTGTTTGATATAATACCCTACTTGGGTATATTTGACTAAACTCAGCATAAACCCCTACATAACTCACTGTATTGCCAGCTGGCTTATAGTTAGGACCCAGGAAGTCAGGAATGGTGATATCACCTACACTAATGGTCATCAGCTGGATACCTCAGTCCTCTGTCCTGGAACTGCTACTTTTTGGCATTTACTTCTTGGAGGTAAAGATTAATATCAAGTATCTTTGGCTCACCAAGTTCACAGATGACTACAAACTGAGAGCTATCATAGATTCTCCCCATGACACAAACATCTTACAAGTGTAGCAAGAAAAGTGAGCACAAGCAGAGCTGGGGATCACAGTGATGTAAAAAAATCCATTCTTTTTCCACAAGCCACTGTAGTACAATGAAAACTTTTATTAAGCAAGATACAACACAATCAGATGAGCACTTTCATCTCTGCTGATTCAGAGACTTCTTCAGACAAAGAAATAAAGATGAAAGAGCTCTTTAAATACTAAATTACAGTTCATGCAACTAAACCAACACCCCTAATTAATGTTAAAACATGCCCACCAGCACACTCAGTTCATAGTAAAGCATAAAACCTTCACAAATCTGTGAATTACTAAAAACTATGTAAAACCTATATATAATAATAAAACTAGTATATAAAATATATATATATATATATATATATATATATATATATATATATTATAATAAATACAATATGATAAATGTGGAAACAGTATTAGCATAATCTCATGTAAAGCACACAGTAAATAAAATTCATCTTTCTAATGCCTTAAGTTTTAGAAAACAGGACAATGAAAATGCATCATTTAAGCCTGGCCACTGTGTGGCATTAGTTCTCAGTTGTCAAAAAGCCTCATGTTTTTCCAAAATAATGTCCATGGACGACCTCTTATGCCTGGGGTAAGTGTCTCAATGATAATAAATTTAAAACCATGGTCAACATGTTCCATACAATGTTTCACCAATGCATTCTTTACAGTTTTGTTTTTTATATCCCTGAGATGTTCATAAATGCAGTTCCTAAATTTCCTTTCCATCTTGCCTATATAAAAACAAGGACACTTTAAGCAGAATGCACAGTATACCACTCTCTCAGTGTTACATGAACATTTCTGATTCAAACTCATGTTTATATTGTTAATGTTAAAATTACATCCTTCTTGTATCTATAGACAATAATTGCTACTACACACTTACTCAACTTCCCACTTTCATGTCCCTTTGTTCTAGTCTCTAAAATAGACTTTATCCTTTCTATACACTATACAAGGTTTTTCGCCAACCAGTTCCCTTATGTCCTTGTTGTTTACAATAATCAACCAATTCTTGGCTATTATATCAGCTATGTTCGTACTCGAGCTGTTGAATGTAGTAACAAATGCAGTATTAAAATTACTTGGTTCCTTTGGCCAGTATATCAGCTATGTTCCTACTCGAGCTGTTGAATGTAGTAACACATGCAGTATTAAAATTACTTGGTTCCTTACAAGTGTGTTTAACACTAATGACTAGTGCCAAAGTCTTAGACTAAAATTCAGTGCCAAAAGAGTGCATTATAGTGCCCTTTGGGAAAACTGCCAGCCAGGCTAATTACTCCATTGATAAGACACTCCTAAGAGTTGACCCAGTAGTCAGGGATCTGGGAACATCTGGCATTTGACCCACATGTGGCCAACGTAGTAAG
Source organism: Protopterus annectens (assembly GCF_019279795.1). Classification (NCBI taxonomy): domain Eukaryota; kingdom Metazoa; phylum Chordata; order Ceratodontiformes; family Protopteridae; genus Protopterus; species Protopterus annectens. The sequence continues at coordinate 419,303,777 of NC_056731.1, forward strand.
AAAATCATTCAATGTTGCCTAACTTGTAAGTAAGGGCAATTTTTAGATATAGTTGATGAAGTATGAAACCCGATAACTATCAGTGTCTTGAAAATAGATATATGTTGCTATACTATATATAGTAATACGAAAGTCACTGAAAAAATGCAATGAGCTTTTGTAGAAGAAAGAACAAAGAACAACAGTTTTGGGAGTAGGTGACAAAAGGGATTACATTAATAAAATGGGTTATAACACGACAAATGCTTGAGCTATGGAAGTCAGATCGGTTTGCATACAGAGGTTTAAAGTTAGAGTTCAAACAACATATGCAGAGGCTGGGTAGTAATTTTGGTAAACAAATAGTGTATTTTGTAAATGAGGTCAGAACAAAACTTGCAAAATGGAAAATAGCAATACATAGAGCTTAATAAGACATCATTAGATTTGAGAAGGCAAAGAACATAGAGGTGAATTCTGCATGGAATGAATGATTAAATAAAGATATCACAGATGAGCAATGGATGAAAATATATCTTAATTCTGATTACACTACTAAAAAAATGTAGAATGTTTTGCATGGAAATGTTTGCACAAATACCTTTATACTCTTGAAGACTTGAAAAAAAATGTTCCCACAAACAAGAAGTATATGTTGAAGAGTTGATGGTTCAGAAAAAGGTTCTGGGAAGCCTTTACTTTCTGAATGTATGGAGATGCAAAAGTGCAATAATGGCTTGAATAATACATTAAGTCTTACACCTGGATAATAATTTAATCTCAATATACAGATATTTAGTGTAAAATAACATGTATTAAAAGATGAAGGCATTTTTATCTTCAGTGTTGACTGCTAACAAAGACAGAAAATTGAAACCCAAATACAAACCATCAATAAGAGAGGTGAAAAAATTATTGTAGGGCTTAACATATAAAAATAAAAACTATTAGAGGTCAGAAACAGAATTCCATTATAATAAAACTGAGCTGTATGGATTTTCTCTAATGGAAACTCAGCTTGATGAGGACATTGGCACATAACAAAATATGTGGGTTGTATATGTAGTTAATGAAGTAGATTGCAGTACAAATTAGGAATTTAGTAATCTAAGCAGATGACAACTCACTGTGGAGGGTAACCAAACAAACACATTTTTTACATTACTAGTCTACTTGCCAATATTTGTAATATAGTGAAAATAAAGCAATATTGTCATTCATTAATTATGGATTTCAGGTTATATTTCCTTTTGTAATAATTATGACTTTGTCTTGTAAAGTGGGCTTTCTTATTCTAAAATGTATAGTTTTTACTTTAGTTACTTCAGTGAACTAATGTTTAAGTGTAATAAACTCGTGTTTCTGTTTACTTTATGCAGATCAACTGTCCAGTCACTTCCTGGTTCCATGTCATCCAGCCCTGCCTTCTGATGATGCAATAGTGGGGAGAAACAGTTTTGTAGTGGGAAGGCATGTGTTCTGCAGTCTACAGATTTTATTACAAAGTAACCAGATGCAGCACAGTCAGTCACTCAGTCAGACAATAAATAAAAATAATAAATGCAGGGGGCATGGCCAAGATGCCAGTCTGATAGCAGCAGATATCCATAGCTCTGCTTAAATTTTAATATCCTGACAGGAAGTATACATTAATTTTTAGAAAAATCTAACTAAAAGTATTTTAAAAGTTAGATTAACATAGACTCTTTATTATTTTCTAAAAATTAATACATAGTCAAGAGAATCTTTTAATTATTCCTGTCAAGATGTTTTCTACTGCATATCTCAAGATGAGCAACGTGAAGAACCCACACCAGGAGAGTGCAGTGAAGAAAGAACTACATCTTATAATAACAAACATCCAAGAACTGTCACTAAAAACATGAGCAACGTGAAGAACCCACACCAGGAGAGTGAAGTGAAGAAAGAATTACATCTTATAATAACAAACATCCAAGAACTGTCACTAAAAACATGAGCAACGTGAAGAACCCACAGCAGGAGAGTGCAGTGAAGAAAGAACTACATCTTATAACAACAAACATCCAAGAACTGTCACTAAAAACATGAGCAACGTGAAGACCCCACACCAGGAGAGTGCAGTGAAGAAAGAACTACATCTTATAACAACAAACATCCAAGAACTGTCACTAAAGCATGAGCAACGTGAAGAACCCACACCAGGAGAGTGCAGTGAAGAAAGAACTACATCTTATAATAACAAACATCCAAGAACTGTCACTAAACATGAGCAACGTGAAGAACCCACACCAGGAGAGTGCAGTGAAGAAAGAACTACATCTTATAATAACAAACATCCAAGAACTGTCACTAAAAACATGAGCAGCGTGAAGAACCCACACCAGGAGAGTGCAGTGAAGAAAGAACTACATCTTATAACAACAAACATCCAAGAACTGTCACTAAAACATGAGCAACGTGAAGAACCCACACCAGGAGAGTGCAGTGAAGAAAGAACTACATCTTATAACAACAAACATCCAAGAACTGTCACTAAAGCATGAGCAACGTGAAGAACCCACACCAGGAGAGTGCAGTGAAGAAAGAACTACATCTTATAATAACAAACATCCAAGAACTGTCACTAAACATGAGCAACGTGAAGTACCCTCACCAGGAGAGTGCAGTGAAGAAGAACTATATCTTATAATAACAAACATCCAAGAACTGTCACTAAAACATGAGCAACGTGAAGAACCCACACCAGGAGAGTGCAGTGAAGAAAGAACTACATCTTATAATAACAAACATCCAAGAACTGCCACTAAAAACATGAGCAACGTGAAGAACCCACACCAGGAGAGTGCAGTGAAGAAAGAACTACATCTTAAAATAACAAACATCCAAGAACTGTCACTAAAAACATGAGCAACGTGAAGAACCCACACCAGGAGAGTGCGGTGAAGAAAGAACTACATCTTATAATAACAAACATCCAAGAACTGTCACTAAAAACATGAGCAACGTGAAGAACCCACACCAGGAGAGTGCAGTGAAGAAAGAACTACATCTTACAATAACAAACATCCAAGAACTGTCACTAAAAATAGATAAATTCGAAAACAAAATGGATATTATCAAACAAGAATGCAGTAAACAGCTGGGACTTCTAAATAGAATAGTAAAACAACAATCTGAACAGATTCTTGCTTTAGAGGAAACAATAACTGTCCTAGATACTAGAGTGACAGAAAATGAACATCACAATTTCTTCTGAAACAAAACACCAGGCTGATTGAGAAACTGGAAGACCTTGAAAGTAGATCAAGGAGAAATAACATAAGAATATGTGGAATTCCTTAGAAAGAAGAGGGTGCTAACATGATTCAATTCCTCAATAAGTGGTTTTCATCAGCACTAAATGTGCCTGAATCCCTCTCTTTTGGAATTGAGAGGACTCATTGGTCCATGGCAAATGCAGCTTAATCTCTGAGTTCATCTAACCCCAGGTCTATAATAGTCAGATTTCTTTCCTCGCAAGACAAGGACTTAGTGCCAAAATCAACTTGGACAAATTCCACTGTCAAGAGATGGGTGAAAAAAGTTATTCATTTTGACAATGACTACACTTCTACAGTCATATCCAGAAGAAAGGAATGTGTTCCTCTAATTAAGTCCTTGAAAAAAGCCAATATTAAAGCTCTAATTCTTTTTCCTGCAAGAATAAGAATCACCTTGGCAGAAAGAGTGAAGATCTTTGATTCCCTACAAGAAGCAGTAGAATTTATCCAAAAGAAGAAAATACTGCCAGGCATAGAAAAAATGGAATGGCCATGCCAGAGTTTGAAGAGACAGGCAACAAAAAATGAATGGTCTGTGAAGGAAGGAGCAAACAAAACTAAGAAACTAAAGGACAAATTAATAAATTCCTTCTAATTTTAAATGCCTTGTTTTATGAATCATAATATATTTGATTCTGGAAAGTCTTTACGCTGTAAGGTAATGTGAATAATTTTTATTATTAACTTTCTCTTTTCCTTTCTATATCTACTTCTAATTACATATGGTACTAAGTATTTAAATAACATTCTGGGCCAGATTCAGGAAGGCTTACACGGAGTTCAAGAGTAGTGTAAGCCTCCGTGTAAGCCTCCTGATTCAGGAACAGCCCAAATCTCCGTGTAAGAGACAGCTAACACGTCTCTTACACGGACTGGGTGTGGAAATGCTCAATACCTCATTTGCAGCTCAAAGATATGCAAATGAGGTATTTGAGCGATCCACGAAGCAGAAACCAGTCCGTGTAACGGACGTGTTAGCTGCAGAAATGTACTCAGCTGACAACTGAGTACATTTCTGCAAAATAAAAGCAGAGCTATGTCAGCTCCAAATAAAGAGGTGCATATGTTTCATTAAGCATGCGAATGGCCAAATATGTGGCCATTGGCATGAAAAAGTGTTTCAAAAATAAGTTATATAACGTTTTTTTTTCACGGGATTTTTGTGTTTAACTGCAGCGCACACCCACGCAAACGGGGTGCGCTACCTAAAACTGAAAACCGAAGCTTATAAACCCACAATTGTGGGATTTATGTATTACATTGAATGTCAATGGAGGGACTTGCAGACCAAAAACAATATGGCCTCCGTTTAGTGGTTGTCAAGGGGGGGAAGCTCCGTGTAAGGCATGTAACTAGTCATTACTAGGCAATCCTATGTAAATGAGGGTTACAATACTGAATCACACTGTCACATAGGTAATGAGCACTGTCTGAGTAGTGTAAGAGTTAGAGAGGGGGGAGGAACAGAGTAAGAGGTAGATGACATCATGGGGGGGATGATAGCAATAAATGTACCAGATTGGAGGGCAATGTAAGGTAAGAGATGACAGACAGACATCAGGGAGAGAGGTGTGTCCCAACAGAACACTAGGAAAGTCAAGAAATTGAGGGTATCGCTATCCCTACACTCAAAGTTTCTTGATATACGTGCATCTTGGCGTGTCTGTGGCGTGTAAGGCAGATTCAACATGTGGGGCGTGTTGCAAACCGTTTACAATGGTTTGCAGGCGTGCGTGTGTAAGGCAGTGTCGCGTTTTAGCATGAATCAGCCTAGCTAACACCGTGTAAGGATGTGTCTTAGCGTGTAACACCGTGTAAGGATGTGTATGGCGTGTTTAAGTGACTGTAAGCGTGTTTAAGCTGGTGTGCACATTGCTCCCCTCAGGAAACAGAAAGGAAACAGGAAACAACTAAAATCCAGGAAACTGCCAGAGGATACTACTGGAGTTAATTGGTGGAAACAATTAGAAGCAGGCAATTACACAGGCAGTCTAGAAGCCCAACCCAGCACTTAAAACACTGCAGAGCAGTGCAGGCTGTTTCTCACAACAGATACTGCCAGAAACTAAGCTATCAGAATTGAAAACTGAAAAAGCTGAACTCAGAGCAGAAATGCTAGGGGCTGCCATAGCTATTATAGTCAGGCATAGGCGAATTGCTGAGGGTGGTGACAATGCAGATGCTGACAGACAACCCAGAGTGAGGAGAAGGAGAAGAGTATACAGGCCCAGGGTCACCTACCATGGGTTACATGAGCTGGAGATAGTAGAGCACTATAGAGTGGACAGAGAGCTCCTGCAGCAGATTGTTGAGCTGTGCAGGCCACGCCTCACACACAGAACCAACAGAGGGGAACCCATCCCAGTGGAAACCAAGGTATGTGTTGGCCTAAGAATACTAGCAACAGGTACCTTCCAGAGACCAACTGGCGATATGATGGGGATATCACAGGCATCAGCCTCCAGGGTACTACACCAGTTCCTGGATGCCATGTCAGCACATGTCGGTGATCATGTATATATACCACGATTCCCATATCTGGCATCTGACGCAGCTGTACCAATCATTTGCCAATGGGGACTTCCCACACGGACACCTAGTGGGGGATGCAGGTTATGCACTTGAGCCGTGGCTGATGACACCCATCAGAAATGCACACACACCTGAACAGGAACGCCGTAATGAGGCACACGCACAAACACGTAATATCATAGAGCGTGTGTTTGGGCTGCTCAAGTCACGGTTCCGGTGTCTGGACACATCTGGTGGAGCCTTGCAGTACACACCAACTACATGTACCCAAATGATCATGATATGTGCTATGCTACATAATATGATCCTGCAGAAACAGCTGCAGCAGGACCAGCACAGGGCTGGGCCAAACATCCCACCATTGCCAAGGCCACCACAGGCAGGGGTGACTCGGAGGAGGAACAACCTGACCTTGTCCCAGTAGGCAGAAGGAGGCGTGCCCAGTATGCCCTGGCCTTGGCAAAGAGGCAACATAGCACATATGCTTGGTCAGTAGGAACACTGGGACTGATACCGCTCTGACTCACTCATACAGTAACAGGGATGCCTAACATGACACAACCTGCTGCCAAACATGTACAGGAGGTGTAGTATGTGTATCCGACAGAGGTGGCCCTGCAGCACCACCTGAGGCATGAATGCCATGTGTTAAGTAATGTAATATCATGTACCACATGCACACCTGAGGACCCCAACTAACATCCACCCTCAAGAATCATAAACCACAAAACACAAACCCACCTCATGGGTACCACAAGGGATAGGAACCTAGATGTAATGCTACCCAATGCCAGAAGTATAAACATCAAGATGTGTGCAGTGTAAACACACACAGTATAGAGAATGTAGATATCAGTGCTGTAATAGAAAACAGGGTCAAAGCCCACATCAGCACCCTGACACTACCAGGTCACGCGTCATACAGTGATGTACATGTGCAAAAACATGGAACAAGATACAAAATGAGGGTGACTAGCAATAAATAGCATGGATAACCACACACCCATGTTTGTACCACAACAAGAAGCAACATGGAATAGCCATGGTCAAAAACCAATGGCTAAAACCCACTACTACTATATAGCTTGCTGCAGACCACTGTCCTAATAGCAGGAACTGCCCCAGGCCTATGTGCATAGGTTCATAGGTTCATACTAGGCTATCTGCCCTAGGGCATTAATAAGCCTAGCCCAGAGTTTTGTGGCTTCTGCCACCTTCAAGTTGATGGATAATATGCCCATTATTTTGCTGTGCCTCTGTCAAGCAGTGATACTGAAGTTATCCCTGGGGTATACCTGCAATCTCCCATCCATTGGTCAAGATCTCACTTGAACGAAGCCAGTGAGGTGCTCAGCCTCACATGTACCAGGATGTTGTTCCACAGCATAGGGACTCTCTGGGTGATGAATCTGTCCCTCCAGCACATCCTATTAATATCTGTGTTGAGGTTTAGGTCTCCTGCCCGTGTAGTTCTGATGGATGTAGAGGTCTTGAGGTGAAGCATGTTCAATAATTCTGGGTTGGACATAGCCTTGTATGTCAGGCACAGGTCACCTCTGAGCAGACGGTAAGTGACTGAATACAGCTGGAATCCCTTCAGTCGGGCAGCATAAGAAATATGTTTGAGACCCTTTCACCTCCTGTTGAGGAATTTGTGGGCCCATCCAATTGCCAGGTGTTGGGTCAGATACATTCTGAATGGGACATTGTATGCAATCATTGGTCTGATGAGTGATGAGTACAGAACAATGACCTCCCTTGATCTAGGTGTGAATCCCTGCATGATGAGGTGGCCAATGTAGAAGGTCTTCCAAACTACCCTGGCAATGTGAGTGTCAAACAAAAGGTTACTGTCAACCTGGGTGCCCAGGTCCCTGATAACCTCCTCTGTGCTTAGAGGATTGCCACCTCGATGGGAAGTAGTGGTAACCTTGTTCTTCCTGAAGGGTATGGCTATGCATTGTTTAGTGTTTAATGTACGGTCATGGCTGTGGCACCAGTTATCCGTGTCTATGAGACCCTTCTGAAGGATGTCTGTGTCAGATGGGTTTCCAACTATGCTTCCCAGTTTGCAGTCATCGTCAAACTTTGTCAGCCATAATCCTCCTGTGTTTGCTCGTACTTCTGAAAAGTAGATGCTGAACAAATGTGGGCCCAGGACTGAGCCCTGTGGGACACCACCTGTGACAGCTCTGGAGTGTGACATGGCACCAGCAACTTCGACCCTGTGTGTTCCGTCACTTAGCTAGTTTGCAACCCATGCTGTGATGTATGGGTTCACAATTAAGCTGGTGATGTTTTCAATGATACCTGAGTGGGGTATTGTGTCGAAAGCCTTTGCCAGGTCAAGGTAGGCTGTGTGGACTGCCCTGCCCACGTCAATGGCCTGGGTGACTGTTTTGAAAAAGTCAACCAAGTTTAAAAGGCATGATCTGCCCTTGACAAAGCCAAACTGGATTGTATCCAATGTCTGCAAGTCCCCTATGTCTTCATTTATAATTCCCATTATAATCCTCTCCATAGCTTAGCAGAACAGGCTTGTCAAGCTGATGGGATGGTAGTTTCCGGGGTTGGTGGAGGCACCTCCTTTGTGAAGTGGGTCCACCCTAGCTGTATGCCACTCCTTGGGCACATATCCTGAGGTGAGGCTAAGATTAAACAGCTGCCCTAACTGCGGGTGTAATTACTCATTGAGTTCATGGAGCACACAACTGGGGTCACCATCTGGTCCTATGGATAAAGTGTTTTCTGCCTTGGATAGAGCAGTTCCCACCCCAGCATTGGAGATGTATGGGGGGGCTACAATCCTCTGGTGTAGATACCCTCCAGTTGGGGGAGGGGAGAATCTGCAATGAACCTGTCAGCCAGTATGTTGGCAATGTCTGTAGGTGCAGTGATATCTACATCATTCCGAACTAATTCTGAGCATATCTGGGAGTTCCCTCCCAGGTTTCAAACATAGGCAAAAAAGGCCTCATGATTGTCCCTTGAGTCCTGAGTGGGTTTACTCTCAAAACTTGCCTCGGATGATTGTATGGGGGAACCCAGTGTTTTACTCACAATGAGCAGGGGTGTCTTCCCTCCTACGGATTATGCTCTATCTTGTAGTAGCCCCTTTCTTGTGTTGTAGAGCTTGTTTATGGCTAGAGTCCACCAGACTGGATGCTTGCCTGTGGTACAAAGAGTCTTTGTTTTGTTTGGGATTGCCTGATCCATGCAGTCCTGGAGGTGCTGGTAGAAGGCATTTGTAAGTGATACAGTGGCTTGGGTAATGGTGTCCGCTGGCTTGGGGGCCTTGAAAGAGACCACACCAGTCCTTAGAAATGTGAAGTCGGCATTTGAGAAGGTCTTCACTGTTTGTTTTTCCATCTGGGGTGTGGGTGGGATGTGGACTCCCACTGAGAGTAGTCCATGATCTGATCTCACCAATGATGGGTATACTGCTGGTGTTGAACAGTGTGACCCCATGTTTGTGATGATGATTTCTAGTATGTTGCCTCCACTTGAGGGGATTGGGACCAGTTGTTCCATGGCATTTCAGTGTATGAACTCATGGAACCTTTGTGTTAGAGTGTTGTGGCATGATTAGTGATCCCAGTCTATATGTGGATAGTTGGAATCACCCAGTAGGATGGTGTTTGGAGATACATCTATCCCCTTCAGTGTTTGCAGGATAGCTGTGTGAGGTACCTGAGTTTGAGAGGGTGGCATGTAACATGCTACAAACTGCAGAGCAGTCTTGCCTACGGTCACTGGCACCTGGATGGTCTCTGATGCATCGTGTGTTGCCACCAACAATGAGGTGAGGGTGTCCTTGATGAATATGGACACCCACCATCCTTCTTGGTGTTGTCCGGATGCTGGTGCCGGAATGCATGATATGAGGTAACACCCGATAGTGCCGGGGTGCTGTCAGAAGCTGTGAACCAGGTTTCAGGCACAGCACAGACATCAATGTGCTACATACTGAGAAGGGCATAGAGTGTGTGCAGCTTGAGGTTGAGACCTCTGGCATTGAGCAGCAGTACCCTTAGTGTCCTTCCTTTACTGTGTTCTAGGGTGGTAGGTGTAGTATCTGAATCTTGCATAAAAAGGCACAATGGGGGTGGCAAGAGCATCATCCGAAATCCGGAAGCCCAGGGGTGACAGGTGCAAGCCGTCCCTTGCAAATCATCGTGGCCTGTCTAGCATGTCGTCCCAGGCAGACAGACATTGGACCCCCTTTGAATGACACCATAGTCTAAGCAAAATAATACAGCTGATCATCTTGTCTCTGTTTATGTGGCATCATACTTGGTGAAGGTAGGATACTGCTGAAGGTCAGGGTCATACCTGCCTGGCCTACATAATCAGAGGGATCCTCTATTTCTCTTTCCATGTAGTCCAGGGAGGTACATCTCAGGTCGTTCACACCAGCATGGATAATGACTGGGTCAGACCTGTACTTGCAGTTGAGTGACCTGAGTGCTTGCATTATGTGGTGGATTCCAGTGCCCGATAGGCAGCTTACTGTGACCTCCTCCGTACCCGATCTGGTGAGCGGGATATCAGTGTGTCTGACTATGGAGTAACCATAGACAAGTGTGTCTGGCATTGTTTTTGGCCTTAAGGGCTGTGACTGTTCGGCACACCGACTCTGTGGTCAATGTGTTGCATGTGCTGTGCCCTGTGGAGGCAGTTGTGTGAGTGTCTGCTGTGGTGGCCACTGCCATTCCGGTAGAATCCTGATCAGAGCCTCCGAGACTGTCTCTGTGTGTCTATGTGTATGATCTTAAGTTGTGATAGTGCCATGTGAGACTGGATTTCTGATGTGTGTGTGGTTACCTTCACCTTCTCTCTGGTCTTGCTAGTCCTATGTTGAGAGAGCTCAGCCTCCACTTTGGCTATATAGTTGCATCTCTCACATGTATGTGTGTTTTATGGCAGAAGGAGAGGGTTGTCAGTGTACATGAGGCAAGTGTAACATTGCCTCAATATTCCCAGGTTCACCAGCTGAGCAGGAGAGGACACTAGCAACTGATCTCTAGACATGCTAGAAGGAATAGACAAAACAATGTTGGAATACAGGGAGATATCAAGCCCCCCAAACCACATCATACTGTTTGATTGACAACAGCTACACATACACCGGTGTTTCATAGTGTCATAGTCTACTACTAGCCTATCTGCCTTAGTGCATGTATAAGCCTAGCCATAGTGATATGGCTATTGCCACCCCTTATACTGGTAATAAGTGTACAGAATAGATTCTGATGATTGTGCCTCTGACTTAGTAGTGACACAGTATGACCCCCTTACGTAATTGAATAACATGACTGTGCCTCTGTCTAGTCTGTGCCTCCGTCTCAAATGCAGTTGTCCAGATGTCTCCTGAAGAGTCAGTGAGGGACTCTGTCAAACATGGACTGGGATACTCTGCTAGAGTGTGAGATGCCTCTGAGTTATGACTCTGTCCCTCCAGCATGTCCTATACATGTATGTGCTGAGGTTTAAATCCTCAGCTCTCATGGCTCTGGTGGATTTGGATTGCTTGCAGTGGAGCATGTCCACCAAATCCTGATTGGACATGGTCTTGTATGTCAGGCATAGGACACCTATGCGTATCGGTGTATGACACTGAACAAAGCTGGATTTCCTCTATTCTGGAAGCATCTGACATGTGTTGAAGAACCCTGATCTTCATGGTAGGTACCTTTGGGTGTCTCCAGCTGTTGCAATTGCTGGGTGAGGTACATACCATATGGGGCTTCGTATTCAATCATGGGCCTGATAAGGAGAAGGATAGTGGAACAATGACCTCCTATGATCTTGATGGAAAACCCTCCATGATAAGGTGGGCAAGATAGAAAGTCTTCCTAACCACTTTGGCAACAGGGGTGTCAAAGAGATGTCACTATCTACATGTGTCCCCAGGTGTCTGATTTGTTGTCTGTGCTCAGTGGGTTGCTGTCTATGTATTGATCTGTGGGTACTTTGTTCCTCCCAAAGGGGATGAATACACATCAGTTGCATTCAGTTTCAGGCCGTGTCTGGCACCAGCTATCCGCCTTTGTGACGGCATTCTGTAGTATTTGTGTGCCGCTGATGTATAGAATATGGTGCCTAGGTTGCAGTCATCTGCAAACTTTGGCAGCCACAACCCCCCTATGTTTGCTTTCACATCTGAAAAGTAAATACCAATTAAGAGGGGTCCCAAGACACATCCTTGTGGGACACCACCTGTGACTGGCTTCGAATCTGACAAGGCACCTGCAATGTTGACTTTATGGGTTCTGTTTCTTAGCCATTTTGCAACCTATCCTGCGACATATGCCGTTATATGTCAGCTGTTGAGCTTGGCTATGATGCCTGAGTGTGGTATTGTGTCACAGGCCTTAGCCAAGTGCAGGTAGGCTGTGTGGACTGCGTAGCCCTCATCGATGGCCCTACTGACAGTTTCATAGTAGTCAACTAGGTGCAAAGGCAGGATCTGCCCTGTACAAAGCTGAACTAGGTGGGAACAAGGGTCCGTAGGTCAGTAATGTGTCTGTGTAAGAGCTCCATAATGACTCTCCCCATATCTTTGCAGACAAGGCTGGTTAAGCTTGTGTGGTGGTAGTTGCCATGGTCTGTGGAGGCATCTCCTCTGTGGAGTGGGAGCACTGTTGCCGTACGCCACTGTTCAGGTACATATCCTGTAGCAAGACTAAGGTAAAATAGCAGTTGTATCAACGGGTCCAGCCCCTTCTGGAGTTCACATAGCATGCAACTGGAGATACCAGCAGGTCCATGGATGCTGTGTACTTGTCTTTGCTGAGTGTGGCTCTCACATGGACATCCAAGATGACAGTGAGGTTACATATAGCAGTGATAACTATCTTCTTTTGGGGGTGAGGAGGGGTAAATGCACTGAAGCTGTCCGCCCGGAATGTTGCCAATATCTGTCAGGTCACTGGAATATATGTTGTTGTGTACCAACTCTGAGCATATCCGAGGGTTCACAACCAGGTGTCTGACATAACTGAAGAAATCAGTGTGGTTACCTTCATTGTCTTTGGTGATTTATGTCCCCAAGTTGACCTTGCATGTCTTTATGAGATAATGTAGCTTTCTACTAGTGCTGATCACAGCTGTCTTCCCTTTGGAGATGTAGCTCTGTCTTGCATTAGTAACCGTCATCTGTCATACAGTCTGTTTATGGCTGGGGTCCACCAGACAGGACACTTTCCCTTCTTGGAGATGGTCCTGTTTTTATTTGTGATTGCATGGTCCATGCTGTCTGACATCTAGCTAAGGGAGGTCATTGTGGTTCTGCAGTTATCTTTCATCAGCATTAGAAATTACCACAACAACCCCTGTGGGGTGTACCTCATGCAGACACATCCAGCACCTGTAAAGTCCACAACAGTACCTCACCAGGAGTATGACAGAGCTGGAACGCATGTAATGTGTAGTCTGATTACACAGAGTGCAGCTCCACACACTGCCATGCTGTCCACCCAGATGCAAGCTGTGCCTGATGTAGAAAGCCATGTCCAAGCTGGAATCAATGCACATGCTGCACCTTGTACAATCTGAATGGCAGGGAGCTATGCACATGAGGGACCTGAACCCCAGCACTGACATATATAGGACAGGCTGTACTGCATTATCCAAAACACAGTAGCCACCCCCACACATGAGTAAACTACCAGTCCAGGTTGTCCGTAGAGACACTCGTTGAGTCCCCTCAACAGGAATCCTAATGAGTGCATGGGAGATGGGAGGTTTACCCTGGGTATCAATGTTATGTCACAGGTAGACAGAGGCACAGTATACTAAACAAGACATATGTCATGGCAAACATCACTTACAATGTGTTGATGGATAAACACACTCTCTGACTAGCATTAGAAATGGCCTAGGGCACATCGGTAGTGTTCGCCAATGTACACCCATGTTGTGGAATACACTACCGATGTTGGATGAACTGTTGTAAGTAGTTCACATCTGAACATAATGCAACATGGTCAGATAGGTTCATAGGTACATAGGTTTATACTAGGCTATCTTCCTAAGGCAGGTATAAGCCTAGCACAGAGTTCATTGGCATACACCACCCCTTATATGGAAACAGTACTGTGCCCATTAGTGTGTCATGCCTCTCTCCAGCAGTGACACCGTGACAATCCCGGGTTAAACGTATGACCTTCCATCCACAGGTCAAGATACCTTTTGAACACAGCCAGCAAGGTGCTCTGCCTCACATGGACCGGGATTGTATTACACAGCATAGGGAGTCTCTGGGTGATAACTTCATCCCTCCAACATGTCCAACATACAACCCTGCTAAGGTGTAAGTCACCTGCACTAGTGGTTCAGGTGGATCTTCTGATTCTGAGGTGGAGCATGTCCATTAATCCCTGTTTGGACATGGCCTTCTTATGTCAGGCACATGTCACCTCTAAGCAGACAGTATGTGAGTGAATAGAGTGGGAGTGTCTTCAATCTGGCAGCATATGACAGCTGTTGGGGTTCCTTGATCCTTTAGGTGGGGGACATTCAGGGTGTCTGCAATTGCTGCAGATGTTGGGTGACATACAGCCAGAATAGGGCATTTGACTTGATCACTGGTCTGATAAGTGAAGAGTACAGGGGAACAATGACCCACTAGATCTGGATGTGAATCCCATCCTGAGCAGGTGGGCAATGTAGAAGGTCTTTCTAGCCACTTTAGCAATGTGAGTCTCAGAAGACCGGCGACTGTCAACCTGGGTCCCCAGGTCCATGATAACCTTCTCTGTGCTTAGAGGATTGCCACCTATATGGTAGCTTGGGGTCACCTTGCTTTTCCTGAAGGGTATGTCTACACATGTTGTGCACTTTGACTTCAGGCCATGGCCCTGGCACCAGCTATCAGTTACTGTGAGTCCCTTCTGAAGGATATCCGTGTGTGATGCACTGTCCACCATGGTGCCCAGTGTGCAGTCATCTGCAAACATTGTCAGCCAAAGTCCTCCCATGTTGGCCTGTACTTCTGGGAAGTACATGACAAACAATGGGAGCCAAGGACTGAGCCCTGTGTGACACCACCTGTGACCAGCCTGGAGTCTAACATAGTGCCAGCAACTCTAACCCTGTGGGTCCCGTCCTTAAGCCAGTTTGCAACCCATCTTGTGACATATGGGTTTACATTTCAGTTGTTAGGGTTTTCAACAATACCTGACTGGGGTATTGTGTTGAAAGTGTTTGCAAGGCCAAGGTAGGCTGTATGGACTGCCTTTCCCCAACAATGGCCTAAGTGACCAATTTGAAGATGTCAGCCCCGTACAAAAGGCATGATCTGCCCCTGACCAAGCCAAAATGGGATGGGTACAATGTCTGCATGTCCCCTATATCTTTGTTTATGAGCTCAATTATGATCCTCTCCATAGATTTGCAGACTACACTTGTTAGCTTATGGGGCAGTAATTACCAGGGTCTGTAGAGGCACTGCCTTTGTGCAGATGTGCACAACTGGACGCTAACCAGGCTGTTGTGCACACTATGGAAATGTAAAGCGGTGATAGGACTAAAGCCCAGGATACTGACCACCACAGTGAAAGTACTGAAACACTACACTATAGAGTGCTACAGTGTTAGGTCAGTATGAACGGATGTTGACAATTGTGTGCAAAGTATCCCATGCAAAACCTGCAGGCACAAA
>NC_056731.1:419319753-419347253 GCF_019279795.1 Protopterus annectens
ACTCACATTCAGAACACCTCAGACTTCACATCACTGCTAAGACTGACTCTGTGCACTGGCCTCGCACATGCACACACACATTCACAGACAAACTTTCCATGCACACACCCCAGGCATGCACCTCCGCACAAGCACACACATATTCAGGCACACACACTCATGCACACACTCTCAGACACACACTCCTCACATGTAAACACTTGCATGGTCAGACACTTGCACACACTGTGCAATAAACCCCTCACACACACCTCACATACACACACGTCACACACACACACACACACACACACACACACACACACACACACACACACACACACACACACATGTAAACACATGCACACACTCAGACACACACATGCAAACACATGCACACACTTCACACACACACTTCACACACAGACACACTCGCACACACTCATATGCACTCGCACATAGACTTGCACACAGACTCGCATACACACACTCACACACACTCGCATGCACAGACTCGCAAACACTCACACACACATACACACAGACTCACAAACTCACACACATGCACACAGACTCGCAAACACTCGCACACACATGAACACAGACTCGCACCCACTCCCACACACACACACACACACACACACACACACACACACACACACAGACTCGCACACACTCATGCAGACTTGCACACAGACTTGCACACACTCACACATACGCATGCTTACGCACTTCACACACACACTCACACATAGACTCACACCTAGACTCGCATACACACACTCACACAGACTCACACACACTCGCACACACATGCACACAGACTCATAAACTCACACACACATGCACACAGACTTGCACACACTCCCACACACATGCACACAGACTCAGGCACACTCATACACACTCGCACATAGACTCGCACACAGACTCACATACACACACTCACACACTCTCACCAAGCTTGCACACACACACCTGCATACGCACATACTCGTGCACACTCGCACACACACACTTGCACACAAACTCGTCCCCTTGCCCATGCGCACACATGCACACATGTACGCACACTCGCACACACTCTCACCAAGCTCACACACACATACACACACACACAAACACACACACACACACACACACACACACACACACACACACAATCACACACACATACACAAACACTCATGCATGCATGTGCATACACTTACAAACTTCACACTTACTTGCACACACACTCACGCACACATACACTCACACAGTAATACACACACACAATCACACAGTTGCACACTCACACACCTGCATACACACACACTCATGCACAAACTCGCACACACACACAGACTTGTGCACAAACTCATCCACTTGCTCATGTGTACAATCTACACTCATACACATCCTCAGCACAAAGTAGTGCACACTTGCGTGACTTGTGCACACTCGCACACAAAGTAGTGCATGCACTCGCACACAAAGTAATGCACACACTCGCACACACACTTGCAAATAAGCACACACTCACACACACATGTCCACACATTCACACACAGTCATACACACCCCAAGCATTACCTGCACACACTTGCACACTTGCTCACACACTCATGAACACAGTCAATGCACACACGCATGCACACACACACTGGCAAATTCATGCACACATTCACTCACACACTCACGCTTGCGCACACACTTGCACACACTAGTGTATGCTAGCACACTCTCACACACACTTGTACAATTGTGCACACACTTGTGCACACATATACACACACATGCACTCACATATATTCACATTCTAGCAGAGACTCACGCACTTGCGCACACACTTATGCACACACTTGCCACACTTGCACATTTGCTCACACACTCACGCAGTTGATGTACACTCATGCACACTTGCACACACTCACACTCGCATAGTTGTGCACACTGTTGTGCAAACATTCACACTTGTGCACACTCACACACACTCATTCACACTAGCATGCTCTTGCACATACTCGCACAATCACTCTCACACTCTCACACATGTGCACACACATGCACTTGCACACACACTCATGCATAGACTCAAACTTGCACACGCACTTGAAAATGCACTTGCACACACACTCATGCATAGACTCAAGCACTTGCACACACTCATGCACACACTTCCTACACTTGTACACTCACTCACACACTCACACAGTCGATGTACACACTCATGCACACTGTCATGCAAACACTCACACACTCGCACAATCATGCACACTGTCGCACAAACACACCCTTATGCACACACTCACACACTCAATCACACCAGCCTGCTCTTGCACAACCTTGCACAATCGCTCATACACTTGTGCACACATGTACACACACATGCATTTGCACACACACACTCACACACAGACACATGCACTTGCACACACTTGTGCACAGATTCACACACTTGCACACACACTCGTACACAGACTCACGCACTTACACACACTCACACACTTGCATACAGACTCAGACACAGACTCACACACACTCAGACACTTGGCACACATTCACGCACTCACGTGCACACTCGCATACACACTCTCACACACTTAGACACTCGGGCACACAATTGTGCACTCATGCACACACTTGCAGACACACATGCACACACTTGAACATGTGCACCCACATGTGCACACACTCACATACACTCACACACATGTACACACTCATGCACACACTCACATACACTCACACACGTGCACACACTTATGCACACACTCGCAAACAGTGAGCACACTTGCACAGACTTGCAGACACATGCACACACTCACACATGTGCACACACATGTGCACACACTTGTATACACTCGTACATGTGCACACACTCATGCACACACTCGTATACACTCGCACACGCGTACACATTCATGCACACACTCACATACACTCGCACACGTGCACACACTTGTGCACACACTCGCAAACAGTTGAGCACACTTGCACAGACTTGCACATCTACATACCGACACACACACTCACACACACAATCACATTCATGCAACACTTGCATACACACTCATGCACAGACTCACACACACACTTGCACACACACTCATGCACACACTGCTGCACACTCACACACACACTATGTATGCACTGCTGCACACTTGAACACACACTTGCACACCTTTGCTCTCACACACTCACACATGTGCACTTGCGCACAAATTTGCACATGCACACACACTCATGCTCACTCGCACACACATGCATGCACTCGCACACATACAAACTCGTGCACACACTCGCACATACACAGACACACACTCATGCACACTCACAAATGCACACACACACACACACACACACACACACACACACACACACACACACACACACACACACACACACAAACTCGTGTATGCATGTGCACACACTCGTACTCTTCACACACACTCACGCAAACACTCATCTACACATGCACACTTGCTCACACTCACGCACTCAAACACTTGCACAATCACGCAGCCACATACACACCCTAGTGCACACACTCACATACACACTCACCCACACTTGAGCATGCACTCGCCCACACTTGTGCACACACTCACACACACTCACACACATGTACACTTGCACACACACTCGAGCACACTCACATGCACTCGCACACTCACACATGTTACACATCTGCACATTCACACATTCATGCACACACCTCAGCACTTGCATACACACTCAAGCACACTCAGACACTCAAGCACACACTGGCACACACACTCACACACATACTTGTGCATGCACTCGTACACACTCGCACACTCTTGGACACACTAGCACATGCATACACACTCTTGGACACACTCGCACAGGTACACACAGTCATGCACACACTCACACACATGCACAAAGTCATGCACACACTCACACACACTTGCACAGTCACTCACGAAAGTTGCACACACCCTCTCTCACACTAGCACACACACTCACAGACATTCGCACACACTAGCACCCACACTTGCATACATTCCTGTACACTTGTCAACACTCGCACGCACTCCTGTACTTGCACACTCACTCACCTTTGCAATCGTGCAATCGCACATGCACAGTCTTGGAAACTTGCACATGTGCACCCATTTGCACACAAACTTGCACATGTGCACACATTTGTACACACTAACAGACACTCAAGCACACATGCACAGACTCCAGCACACACTCGCACACACTTGCATAGAAGCACACAGTTAGGCACATGTGCAAACGCTTGCGCACACTCACACACACTCATGCACACACTCAGTTACACAGTTGCGCACACACTCACACACACACTTGTGCACACTCACATGCTCACACAGTCATGCACATGCTCATACACACTTGCTCACACTCAAACACTCACACACACAGTCGTGCACACAAGTGAATCACTCACACACAGCCGTGCACACATTCACATACACTCACACACAGACTCATTCACTCATGCACACACTCACGTGCACACACTTGCACACACACACACACACACACACACACACACACACACACACACACACACACACACACACACACACACACACACACACACACACTTGTATACTCGTGCACACACTCACATGCACACACATTTCCACACACACTTGCGCAGACTCGTACATGCACACTCACTCGTGTACATTCTCACACACACTTGTACACTTCCGCACAGAGAGTCGCGCACTCGCACACGCACGCACGCAGAGTCATGCACACGCACACACACTCACGCACATGTCACAGACACACTCTTGCACTCACACACACACATTCATGCACACACTCTCACACACTCATGCCCACACTCTCACATGTGCAGACACTCGCATGGGCAGACACTCGCACACTTGCACACACCCTCACACAGGCACTTGTACACGCACTGAAGCACACATGCACACTCTCGCACAGGCACTCGTACACACACGCACACACTCATGCATACCCTCTCACAGGCACTCATACACACACTCACACACACACTTGCACAAACCCACACATACACTCGCGCAAACATGTGCACACACAATTGCACAAACACACGCACACACACTCATGCAAACACGCTCACACACACTTGTACCCACACTCACACACACTCACGCACACTCTTGTGCACACACTTGCACAAACACGTGCACACACTTGCACAAACACATGCACACACTTGCACACCCGTGCGCACGCACTCATACACACTCACACACACTCACGCACACACTTGCACACACTCATACACACTCATACACACTTGCACACATAGACATATTTACAGGACACACTGTCGAGACGCACAGATTCTGTACAGACTTCATATAGATTCTGTACATACTCACGCGCACACACACACACACACACACACACACACACACACACACACACACACACACACACAGACTTGCATACACATGCACACAGACTCGCACACACTCGCACACACATGCACACAGACTTCACACACTCACACAAACATGCACACAGACTCGCACACACATGCACACAGGCTTGCACACACTCATACACACACACACCCACACAAACACACACACACACACACACACACACACACACACACACACACACACACACACACACACACACACACACACACACACACATATATGCATACTCATGCACTTCGCACACACTCGTGTACACACTCGCACACACTTGCACACGTGCTCACCCATACACTCGCATACACTCGTGCACACTCACATGCTTGCACAGTTGCACACACACTCACGCACATTTACTCACACTCACACACTCTAAAAGTTGCACAGACAGTTGTGCACACAAGTGACTCACTTGCACACACTAGAGCAAGCGCACACACCCGTGCACACATTTGCATACACTCACACACTCACACACAGATTCATGCACTCATGCATGCACTCACATACACACACTTGCACACACTCATGCACAAACTTGCACACTCGTGCACACATTCGCGTACACTTTCACACGCACATACATTTGCATGCACACTTGTGCAGACTCACACACACACACACACACACACACACACACACACACACACACACACACACACACACACTTGCATACACGCTCACACACACACTTGTGTACTCCTGCACTGACACTCACACAGACAGTCGCGCACACTCTCGCTCTCACACTGGCGCACTGACTTGCACAGATTTGCACATGCACACACATTCACAGACGCTCTCATGCACACACTCGTGCACACACTTGCATGCACTCGCACAAGCACACACACATTCAGGCACACATTCGTGCACACACTTGCTCACACTCACACACTCATGCACACACTCTCACATGTGCAGGCACTCGCATGGGCAGGCACTTGCACACTCACGCACACCCTCACACACACACTCACACACACACATCCACACACACACACACACACACACACACACACACACACACACACACACACACACACACACACACACACACACACACACACACACTTGCACACACATTCTCGCAAACACATGCACACATTCATACACACACACACAAACACATGCACACACTAATATACACACTCATGCACACACTCACGCACACACTCGTGCACACTCACACACAATCTCACAAACTCATACACACTCGCACATAGACTTGAACACAGACTCACATACACACACTCACACACACACACACTCGCACACAGACTTCCACACACTAGCACAGACATGCACACACTCGCACACACATGCACACAGACTCACACAAACTCACACACACATGCACACAGATTTGCATACACTCACACACACATGCACACAGACTTGCACACACTCACACATATGCATGCTCGCATACTTCACACACACTCACACACTTGCACACACTCGCTCTCACACACTTGCACACACACACCCGCATACAAACCCACACACTTGCACACACATATGCACACTCTCACACATTTCACACACACACTCACTCACACATTCTCACATGCACTCGCTCAGACACACACACATGCTCACACACATAGTCATGCAGACTCGCACATGCTCATGCACACACTTTCACACAGTTGGGCACACACTCACGCACACACCTGCTCATGACCACACACTCATGCAGTCATACTTGCACACACTTGTGCACACACTCTCATACAAACTCATGCAGTCACGCACGCACTCACGCCCTTACTTGTGACCAGACTTGCACACACTCACACACATTAGAACATACTCTCGGCCATATTTGTGCACTCACACATGCACACACACCCACGCACAAACTCAGGCACACCCATGCACACACTCGTGCACACCTGCGTAAACACCTGTATACACTCTTGCACACAGTCTCTCACATGCAGTGCAGACACTCGCATGGGCAGACACACGCACACTCCGCACACACACACGCACACACTTGTGCACGCACTTGCAGACTCTGCACACACACATGCACACACTGGTGCACACACTCGCATACTCCACACATACATACACGCACTCACTCGCACACACACACACACACACACACACACACACACACACACACACACACACACACACACACACACACACACAAACTCGCACACACATTCATGCACACACTTGTGTACATACTTGCACACACATTCACACTCACACTTGCACACATGCTCATGCTCACACTTGTGTGCACTCACGCATACACTCATGCACACTTGTGCAAACTCGTTCACACACTCATGCACACTCACACAGTCATGCACACAGTTGCACACACCCTCTCTCACACTAGCACATGCACTCGCAGACATTCTAACACACACGTACACACACTTGCACACATTCACGCACACTTGTCAATACTTGCACACACTCCTGTACTCGCACACTCTTGCACCTTTGTAATTGTGCAATCGCACACTCGCACATTTTCTGAAAATTGCACATGTGCATACATTTGCACACAAACTTGCACATGTGCACACATTTGCACACACTCATAGACACTCAAGCACATCCTCACACAGACTCCAGCACACACTCGCACAGAAGCAAACAGTTGCGCACACATGTGCACACACTTGCACACACTCACACACACTTGCGCCCACACTCAGACACACAGTTGCACTTACACTCACAGGCTCTCACAGTCATGCACATACTCATACACATTCGCTCACACTTACACATGCTAACAGTCACACACACACAGTTGCGCACACAAGTGACTCACTCACACACACTTGCGCAATCGCACACACCTGCACACACATTCACATACACTCACACACTTGCACACAGACTCATGAACTCATGCAGACACTAGCGTGTCCACACTTGCACACATGCACAAACTTGCACAGTCATGCACACACTTGCGCACACACATTCGCACACACATCTGTGCAGACTCACGCATGCACACACATTTGTGTACACTCTCACACACACACACTTGTACACTCCTGTACTCACACTTGCCCAGATACTCACGCACTCGCACACACACTCATGTAGACAGTCACGCACACACTCTCACATTCACACATGCACACACACACACAATCATGCACACACTCATGCACACACTTTCACGTGTGCAGACACTCGCATGGGCAGTCACTGGCACACTCGCGCACACTCTCACACAGCACTCGTACACACACTCAAGCACACACTCACACACACCCTCACACAGGCACTCGTACACACACTCACGCGTACCCTTTCACAGGCACTCATACACACTCACACACACACTCGTACACACACTCGTACAAATGCTCAAACACACACTTGTGCACACACTCACACACACTCATGCACACACTCATACACACTCGCACACACTCGTGCACACACTCGCACACACTCGCAAACACACTTGCACACAAACTTGCACACACTCACACACAAGCACAGACTTGTACACACTTGCACACAGACTTGCACATACTTGCACGCACGCACACAGACTCGCACACACTTGCACACACATGCACACAGACTTGCACAAATTCGCACATGTGTACACAGACTTGCACACACTTGCACACAGGCTTGCACACACTCATACATACTTGCACACAGACTTGCGCAGACACACACAAACACACACACACAAACACACACACACACACACACGCACGTGCATACTCGTGCACTTCACACACACTCGCACACTTGTGCACACTCGTTCTCACACACTTGCACACTCACATACCCAAGATAAACACACACCCACATGTGCACACTCTTACACACTTCACACACACTCGTGCACACACTCACACACATGCTCACACATACACTCGCAGACACTTGTGCACACTCACACACACTCGCACAGTTTCACACACAGTCACCCACACTCACTCACACTCACACACTCTAACAGTTGCACACACAGTTGTGCAAATAAGTGACAAACTCACACACTTGTACACACCTGCGCACACATTTGCATACACTCACACAGTCACACGCAGATTTATGCGCTTGTGCACACATAAGCGCGTGCACACTTGCACACACTTGCACACAAACTTGCACACTCATGCACACTCTCACATGCAAACACATTTGCACACACACTTGTGCAGACTCGCACACACACACACACACACACACACACACACACACACACACACACACACACACACACACACACACACACACACACACTCATGTACACACTCACACACACACTTGCATACTCCCGTACTCACACTTGCACAGTTGCATGAACACTCTCGCACTCACAAGACTGACTTGCACAGGCTCGCACATGCACACACACATTCACAGACAAACTCATGCACACACGTGCATGCACTCGCCCAAGCACACACATATTCAGGCACACATTCATGCACACACTCGCACACTCGCACATTTCACATGTGTAAACACTTGCATGGTCAGACACTTGCACACTCGTGCAAACCCTCACACACACACTCGTATACACACACTCACACACACACACACACACACGCACGCACACACACACACACACACACACACACACACACACACACACACACACACATGCACACACACATGCAAACACATGCACACACTCGTACACACACTCATTCAAACACATGCACACACTCACACACACACTCGCGCACACACTCGCACACACTCATATGCACTCGCACATAGACTTGCACACAGACTCGCATACACACACTCGCACACACTCGCATGCACAGACTCGCAAACACTCACACACACATACACACAGACTCACAAACTCACACACACATGCACACAGACTCGCAAACACTCGCACACACATGAACACAGACTCGCACCCACTCCCACACACACACACACACACACAGACTCGCGCACACTCATGCAGACTTGCACACAGACTTGCACACACTCACACATACGCATGCTCACGCACTTCACACACACTCGCACATAGACTCGCACCTAGACTCGCATACACACACTCACACAGACTCACACACACTCGCACACACATGCACACAGACTCACAAACTCACACACACATGCACACAGACTTGCACACACTCCCACACACATGCACACAGACTCAGGCACACTCATACACACTCGCACATAGACTCGCACACAGACTCGCATACACACACTCACACACTCTCACCAAGCTTGCACACACACACCTGCATATGCACATATTCGTGCACACTCGCACACACACACACACACTTGCACACAAACACGTCCACTTGCCCATGCACACACATGCACACATGTACAAACACTCGCACTCACACACACTCACCAAGCTTCACACACACACTCTCACACACACACACACACACACACACACACACACACACACACACACACAAACACACACACACTCACACACCCGCACACATACACTCATGCATGCATGTGCATACACTTACAACTTACACTTACTTGCACACACACTCAAGCACTCACACTCAAGCACTCACACTCACACTCACACTTACACACTCACACACACTCCCACACACACACACTCATACACACATGTACACACACACACACACACACACACACACACACACACACACACACACTGACACACTTGCGCACAAACTCATCCACTTGCTCATGTGCACACCCACACCCACACACACTCCCATACAGTAGTGCACACACTTGCACACAGGCACACACTGCACAAAGTCGCATGCACTCTCGCACAAAGTAATGCACACACTTGCACACACACTTGCAAATAAGCACACACTCACACACACATGTCCACACATTCACACACAGTCATACACACTTGTGCGCACACTTGCACACACTTGCACACTTGCTCACACACTCATGAACACAGTCAATGCACACACTCATGCACACACACACTGGCAAAGTCGTGCACACATTCACTCACACACTCACGCTTGCGCACACACTTGCACACACTAGTGTATGCTAGCACACTCTCACACACACTTGTACAATTGTGCACACACTTGTGCACACATATACACACACATGCACTCACATATATTCACATTCTAGCACAGACTCACGCACTTGCACACACACTTATGCACACACTTGCCACACTTGCACATTTGCTCACACACTCACGCAGTCGATGTACACTCATGCACACTTGCACACACTCACACACTCGCACAGTTGTGCACACTGTTGTGCAAACATTCACACTTGTGCACACTCACACACACTCATTCACACTAGCATGCTCTTGCACATACTCGCACAATCACTCTCACACTCTCACACATGTGCACACACATGCACTTGCACACACACTCATGCATAGACTCAAACTTGCACACGCACTTGAACATGCACTTGCACACACACTCATGCATAGACTCATGCACTTGCACACACATGTGCACACACTTGCTACACTTGTACACTCACTCACACACTCACACAGTCGATGTACACACTCATGCACACTGTCGTGCAAACACTCACACACTCGCACAATCATGCACACTGTCGCACAAACACACCCTTATGCACACACTCACACACTCAATCACACCAGCCTGCTCTTGCACAACCTCGCACAATCGCTCATACACTTGTGCACACATGTACACACACATGCATTTGCACACACACACTCACACACAGACACATGCACTTGCACACACTTGTGCACAGATTCACACACTTGCACACACACTCGTACACAGACTCACGCACTTACACACACTCACACACTTGCATACAGACTTAGACACAGACTCACACACACTCAGACACTTGGCACACATTCACGCACACGCACACCGTGATACACACTCTCACACACTTAGACACTCGGGCACACAATTGTGCACTCATGCACACATTTGCAGAAACACATGCACACACTTGAACATGTGCACCCACATGTGCACACACTCACATACACTCACACACATGTACACACTCATGCACACACTCACATACACTCGCACACTGCACACACTTATGCACACACTGCAAACCAGTTGAGCACACTTGCACAGACTTGCAGACACACACACACACATGCACACACATGTGCACACACTTGCATACAGTCGTACACATGCACACACTCATGCACACACTCGTATACACTCGCACACGTGTACACATTCATGCACACACTCACATACACTCGCACACGTGCACACACTTGTGCACACACTCACAAACAGTTGAGCACACTTACACAGACTTGCACATCTACATACCGACACACACACTCACACACACAATCACATTCATGCAACACTTGCATACACACTCATGCACAGACTCACACACACACTTGCACACACACTCATGCACACACTGCTGCACACTCACACACACACTATGCATGCACTACTGCACACTTGAACACACACTTGCACACCTTTGCTCTCACACACTCACACATGTGCACTTGCGCACAAATTTGCACATGCACACACACTCATGCTCACTCGCACACACATGCACGCACTCGCACACATACAAACTCGTGCACACACTCGCACATACACAGACACACACTCATGCACACTCACACATGCACACACACACAAACACGCACACACACACACACACACACACACACACACACACACACACACACACACGGTATACACCAGATTTGCACACACACACTCACGCAAACACTCATCTACACATGCACACTTGCTCACACTCACACACTCAAACACTTGCACAATCACGCAGCCACATACACACCCTAGTGCACACACTCACATACACACTCACCCACACTTGAGCATGCACTCGCCCACACTTGTGCACACACTCACACACACTCACACACATGTACACTTGCACACACACTCGAGCACACTCACATGCACTCGCACACTCACACACATGTGCACACATTCATGCACATTCATGCACACACTCCTGCGCACTTGCATACACACTCAAGCACACTCAGACACTCGCGCACACACTTGCACACACACTCACACACACACTTGTGCATGCACTGCACACTCCGCACACTTGGACACACTAGCACATGCACACACTTGACACACCTCCAGACACTCTTGGACACACTTGCACACACACACACATACTCTCAGACACACTCGTACATGCACTCACTAACACACATGCACACAGTTGTGCACACACTCATGCACACACACTCTTGGACACACTCACACAGGTACACACAGTCATGCACGCACTCACACACATGCACAAAGTCATGCACACACTCACACACACTTGCAGAGTCACTCACGCAGTTGCACACACCCTCTCTCACACTAGCACACACACTCACAGACATTCGCACACACTAGCACCCACACTTGCATACATTCCTGTACACTTGTCAACACTCGCACGCACTCCTGTACTTGCACACTCACTCACCTTTGCACTGCAATCGTGTGCACACATTTGTACACACTCAACAGACACTAAGCACACACGAAGACAGACTCCAGCACACACACTAGCACACTTGCATAGAAGCACAGTTAGGCACACATGTGCAAACGCTACACTCCCCACACACACTCCCCGCGCGACACACCTCAGTAGCACATGTGCAAACGCTAAGCACACTCACACACACTCATCTAATCATGCACACACTCACGTGCACACTTGCACACACACACACACACACAAATGCACACACTCACACACACACATGCGCACACACACACACTGTCACACACACACACACAACCTCATGCACACACCTGTGCACACACTTGCACACACACACACACACACACACACATTCACGCACACACTTGCACACTCACACACTCAGACAGACACTCACATACCCACTCACAGGCACTCATACACACACCACGAACACACTCACACACACAACCCACACACACACACTCACAGAAGACACGCCACACACATTCTGTAATAAATGCACGACACACTCATGCAAACACGCGCCACACACTTGTACAGACTCTTGCACACACACTCACACATGCACCTCATACACACACATGCACACTCACACACACTCGCAACACACACACACACACACACACACACACACACACACACACACACACACACACACACACACACACACACACACACACATATCACAGACACATGTGACCAGACACTGTATACACCAGACACACTTGTATCATCAGTGCTCACTCCATACACTGCATACACTCTGCACACTCTGCTGCTTAAAATAGTTACAATACCACACTCCACGACATTTCACTCACACACTCTGTGTCTGTGTGCATGACAGTTGTGCACACAAGTGACTTCCATTTGTAATATTCTTAGAGCAGTGCACACACCTGCAGCATTTACACACACATATATGTATACTCATGACCAGACACACACTACACACTGCACTGCACACCCATACACTGCACCCATACACTCTCAGATACACCTCTGTACACTCACATGCTTGCACAGTTGCACACACACTACTCACACTACTCACACTCACACACTCTATTGGTTGCACAGATAGTTGTGCATTACTGCGACTCACTTGCACACACTAGAGCAGTGCACACACCTGCACACATTTGCATATTACTCACACACTCACACACAGATTCATGCACTCATGCATGCACTCACACACACTTGCACACACTCATGCACAAACTTGCACACTGCACACATTCACAGACACTTTCACACATACATTTGCATGCACACTTATGCAGACTCACACACACACACACACACACACACACACACACACACACACACACACACACACACACACACACACACACTTGCATACATGCTCACACACACACTTGTGTACTCCTGCACTGACACTCACACAGACAGTCGCGCACACTCTCGCTCTCACACTCACACTCGCGCACTGACTTGCACAGATTTGCACATGCACACACATTCACAGATGCTCTCATGCACACACTCGTGCACACACTCACAAGCACACACACATTCAGGCACACATCTGTGCACACACTTGCTCACACTCACACACTCATGCACACACTCACATGCACTGCATGGGCAGGCACTTGCACACTCACGCACACCCTCACACACACACTCACACACACACATCCACACACACACACACACACAAACGCACACACACACACACACACACACACACACACACACACACTTGCACACACATTCTCGCAAACACATGCACACATTCATACACACACACACAAACACATGCACACACTAATATACACACTCATGCACACACTCACGCACACACTCGTGCACACTCACACACAATCGCACAAACTCATACACACTCGCACATAGACTTGAACACAGACTCACATACACACACTCACACACACACACTCACACACAGACTTCCACACACTAGCACAGACATGCACACACTCGCACACACATGCACACAGACTCACACAAACTCACACACACATGCACACAGACTCGCATACACTCACACACACATGCACACAGACTTGCACACACTCACACATATGCATGCTCGCATACTTCACACACACTCACACACTTGCACACACTCGCTCTCACACACTTGCACACACACACCCGCATACAAACCCACACACTTGCACACACATATGCACACTCTCACACATTTCACACACACACTCACGCACACATTCTCACATGCACTCGCTCAGACACACACACATGCTCACACACATAGTCGTGCAGACTCGCACATGCTCACGCACACACTTTCACACAGTTGCACACACACTCGCGCACACACCTGCTCATGACCACACACTCATGCAGTCATACTTGCACACACTTGTGCACACACTCTCATACAAACTCATGCAGTCACGCACGCACTCACGCCCTTACTTGTGACCAGACTTGCACACACTCACACACAGTAGAGCATACTCTCGGCCATATTTGTGCACTCACACATGCACACACACCCACGCACAAACTCAGGCACACCCATGCACACACTCGTGCACACCTGCGTAAACAACTGTATACACTCTTGCACACAGTCTCTCACATGCAGTGCAGACACTCGCATGGGCAGACACTCGCACACTCCGCACACACACATGCACACACTTGTGCACGCACTTGCAGACTCTGCACACACACATGCACACACTCGTGTACACACTCGCATACTCCACACATACGTACATGCACTCACTCGCACACACACACACACACACACACACACACACACACACACACACACACACACACACACACACACACACAAACT
Source organism: Protopterus annectens (assembly GCF_019279795.1). NCBI lineage: Eukaryota > Metazoa > Chordata > Ceratodontiformes > Protopteridae > Protopterus > Protopterus annectens. Next base: position 419,336,461 of record NC_056731.1, read on the forward strand.
CGCACACACATTCATACACACACTTGTGTACATACTCGCACACACATTTACACTCACACTTGCACACATGCTCATGCTCACACTTGTGTGCACTCACACATACACTCATGCACACTTGTGCAAACTCGTTCACACACTCATGCACACTCATGCAGTCATGCACACAGTTGCACACACCCTCTCTCACACTAGCACATGCACTCGCAGACATTCTAACACACTCGTACACACACTTGCACACATTTACGCACACTTGTCAATACTTGCACACACTCCTGTACTCGCACACTCTTGCACCTTTGTAATTGTGCAATCGCACACTCGCACATTTTCTGAAAATTGCACATGTGCATACATTTGCACACAAACTTGCACATGTGCACACATTTGCACACACTCATAGACACTCAAGCACATCCTCACACAGACTCCAGCACACACTCGCACAGAAGCAAACAGTTGCGCACACATGTGCACACACTTGCACACACTCACACACAGTTGCGCCCACACTCAGACACACAGTTGCGCATACACTCACACGCTCTCACAGTCATGCACATACTCATACACATTCACTCACACTTACACATGCTAACAGTCACACACACACAGTTGCGCACACAAGTGACTCACTCACACACACTTGCGCAATCGCACACACCTGCACACACATTCACATACACTCACACACTTGCACACAGACTCATGAACTCGTGCAGACACTAGTGTGTCCACACTTGCACACATGCACAAACTTGCACAGTCATGCACACACTTGCGCACACACATTCGCACACGCATCTGTGCAGACTCGCGCATGCACACACATTTGTGTACACTCTCATACACACACACACTTGTACACTCCTGTACTCACACTTGCCCAGATACTCACGCACTCGCACACACACTCATGTAGACAGTCACGCACACACTCTCACATTCACACATGCACAGACACACAATCATGCACACACTCATGCACACACTTTCACGTGTGCAGACACTCGCATGGGCAGTCACTGGCACACTCGCGCATGCTCTCACACAAGCACTCGTACACACACTCAAGCACACACTCACACACACCCTCACACAGGCACTCATACACACAATCACGCGTACCCTTTCACAGGCACTCATACACACTCACACACACACTCGTACACACACTCGTACAAATGCTCAAACACACACTTGTGCACACACTCACACTCATGCACACACTCATACACACTCACACACACTCGTGCACACACTCGCACACACTCGCAAACACACTTGCACACAAACTTGCACACACTCACACACAAGCACAGACTTGTACACACTTGCACACAGACTTGCACATACTTGCACACACGCACACAGACTCGCACACACTTGCACACACATGCACACAGACTTGCACAAACTCGCACATGTGTACACAGACTTGCACACACTTGCACACAGGCTTGCACACACTCATACATACTTGCACACAGACTTGCACACACACACATAAACACACACACACACACACGCACGTGCATACTCGTGCACTTCACACACACTCGCACACTTGTGCACACTCGTTCTCACACACTTGCACACTCACACACCCGCATACAAACACACACACTCACCCACACATGTGCACACTCTTACACACTTCACACACACTCGTGCACACACTCACACACATGCTCGCACATACACTCGCAGACACTTGTGCACACTCACACACACTCACACAGTTTCACACACAGTCACCCACACTCACTCACACTCACACACTCTAACAGTTGCACACACAGTTGTGCAAATAAGTGACAAACTCACACACTTGTACACACCTGCGCACACATTTGCATACACTCACACAGTTGCACGCAGATTTATGCGCTTGTGCACACATAAGCGCGTGCACACTTGCACACACTCGCACACAAACTTGCACACTCATGCACACTCTCACATGCAAACACATTTGCACACACACTTGTGCAGACTTGCACACACACACACACACACACACACACACACACACACACACACACACACACACACACACACACACTCACACACACACTTGCATACTCCCGTACTCACACTTGCACAGTTGCATGAACACTCTCGCACTCACACTCGCGCACTGACTTGCACAGGCTCGCACATGCACACACATTCACAGACAAACTCATGCACACACTTGCATGCACTTGCACAAGCACACACATATTCAGGCACACACTCATGCACACACTCGCACACTCGCACACACAATTTCACATGTGTAAACACTTGCATGGTCAGACACTTGCACACTCGTGCAAACCCTCACATACACACTCGTATACACACACTCACACACACACACACACACACACACACACACACACACACACACACACACACACACACACACACATGCACACACACATGCAAACACATGCACACACTCGTACACACACTCATTCAAACACATGCACACACTCACACACACACACACACACACTCAGACACACTCACTCGTGACATGGATTCTGTACACAGACTCGCATACACACACTTGCACACACTCGCATACACAGACTCGCAAACACTCACACACACATACACACAGACTCACAAACTCACACACACATGCACACAGACTCACAAACACTCGCACACACATGAACACAGACTCGCACCCACTCCCACACACACACACACACACACACACACACAGACTCGCACACACTCATGCAGACTTGCACACAGACTTGCACACACTCACACATACGCATGCTCATGCACTTCACACACACTCGCACATAGACTCGCACCTAGACTCGCATACACACACTCACACAGACTCACACACACTCGCACACACATGCACACAGACTCACAAACTCACACACACATGCACACAGACTTGCACACACTCCCACACACATGCACACAGACTCAGGCACACTCATACACACTCGCACATAGACTCGCACACAGACTCGCATACACACACTCACACACTCTCACCAAGCTTGCACACACACACCTGCATACGCACATATTCGTGCACACTCGCACACACACACACACTTGCACACAAACTCGTCCACTTGCCCATGCGCACACATGCACACATGTACAAACACTCGCACACTCACACACACTCTCACCAAGCTCACACACACACACACACACACACACACACACACACACACACACACACACACACACACACACACACAATCACACACACATACACAAACACTCATGCATGCATGTGCATACACTTACAAACTTCACACTTACTTGCACACACACTCACGCACACATACACTTGAGCACACACACACACACTCACACAGTTGCACACTCACACACCCGCATACACACACACTCATACACACATGTACACACACACACACATTGACACACTTGCGCACAAACTCATCCACTTGCTCATGTGCACAATCTACACTCATACACACACTCCCATACAAAGTAGTGCACACACTTGCGCACTTGTGCACACACTCGCACACAAAGTAGTGCATGCACTCGCACACAAAGTAATGCACACACTCGCACACACACTTGCAAATAAGCACACACTCACACACACATGTCCACACATTCACACACAGTCATACACACTTGTGCGCACACTTGCACACACTTGCACACTTGCTCACACACTCATGAACACAGTCAATGCACACACTCATGCACACACACACTGGCAAATTCATGCACACATTCACTCACACACTCACGCTTGCGCACACACTTGCACACACTAGTGCATGCTAGCACACTCTCACACACTCTCGCACAATTGTGCACACACTTGTGCACACATATACACACACATGCACTCACATATATTCACATTATAACACAGACTCGCGCACTTGCACACACACTTATGCACACGCTTGCCACACTTGCACATTTGCTCACACACTCACGCAGTCGATGTACACTCATGCACACTTGCACACATTCACACACTCGCACAGTTGTGCACACTGTTGTGCAAACATTCACACTTGTGCACACTCACACACACTCATTCACACTAGCATGCTCTTGCACATACTCGCACAATCACTCTCACACTCTCACACATGTGCACACACATTCACTTACACACACACTCATGCACAGACTCAAACTTGCACACGCACTTGAACACGCACTTACACACACACTCATGAATAGACTCAAGCACTTGCACACACTCATGCACAGACTTCCTACACTTGTACACTCGCTCACACACTCACACAGTCGATGTACACACTCATGCACACTGTCAACAAACACTCACACACTCGCACTATTGTGCACACTGTCGCACAAACACACCCTTATGCACACACTCACACACTCAATCACACCAGCCTGCTCTTGCACAACCTTGCACAATCGCTCATACACTTGTGCACACATGTACACACACATGCACTTGCACACACACACTCGCGCACAGACACACGCACTTGCACACACTTGCGCACAGATTCACACACTTGCACACACACTCGTACACAGACTCACGCACTTGCACACACTCACACACTTGCATAGAGACTCAGACACAGACTCACACACACTCAGACACTAGGCACACATTTGCGCACTCGCATACACACTCGCATACACACTCTCACACACTTAGACACTCGGGCACACAATTGTGCACTCATGCACACACTTGCAGACACACATGCACACACTTGAACATGTGCACCCACACGTGCACACACTCACATACACTCGCACACATGTACACACTCATGCACTCACTCACATACACTCACACACGTGCACAGACTTATGCACACACTCGCAAACAGTTGAGCACACTTGCACAGACTTGCAGACACATGCACACACTCGCACATGTGCACTCACATGTGCACACACTCGCATACACTCATACACATGCACACACTCATGCACACACTCGTATACACTCGCACACGCGTACACATTCATGCACACACTCACATACACTCACACACGTGCACACACTTGTGCACACACTCGCAAACAGTTGGGCACACTTGCACAGACTTGCATATCTACATACTGACACACACACTCACACACACAATCACATTCATGCAACACTTGCATACACACTCATGCACAGACTCACACACACACACTTGCACACACACTCATGCACACACTGCTGCACACTCACACACACACTCATGCATGCACTGCTGCACACTTGAACACACACTTGCACACCTTTGTTCTCACACACTCACACATGTGCACTTGCGCACAAACTTGCACATGCACACACACTCATGCACACTCACACACACATGCACGCACTTGCACACATACAAACTCATGCACACACTCGCACTTACACAGACACACACTCATGCACACTCACACATGCACACACACACACACACACACACACACACACACACACACACACACACACACACACACACACACACAAACTTGTGTACGCATGTGCACACACTCGTACTTTTCACACACACTCACGCACACACTCATACACACATGCACACTTGCTCACACTCATGCACTCAAACACTTGCACAATCACACAGCCAGAAGATACACACCCTAGTGCACACACTCACATACACACTCACCCACACTTGAGCATGCACTCGCCCACACTTGTGCACACACTCATGCACATTCACACACATGTACACTTGCACACACACTCAAGCACACTCACATGCACTCGCACACTCACACACATGCACACACATTCGTGCACATTCATGCACACACTCCTGCACACTTGCATACACACTCAAGCACACTCAGACACTCGCGCACACACTGGCACACACACTCACACACACACTTGTGCATGCACTCGTACACACTCGCACACTCTTGGACACACTAGCACATGCATACACACTCTTGGACACACTCGCACACTCTTGGACACACTTGCACATGCACACATACTCTCAGACACACTCGTACACGCACTCACTAACACACATGCACACAGTTGCAGACACACTCATGCACACACACTCTTGGACACACTCACACAGGTACACACAGTCATGCACACACTCACACACATGCACAAAGTCATGCACACACTCACACACACTTGCACAGTCACTCACACAGTTGCACACACCCTCCCTCACACTAGCACACACACTCACAGACATTCACACACACTAGCACCCACACTTGCATACATTCCTGTACACTCGTCAACACTCACATGCACTCCTGTACTTGCACACTCACTCACCTTTGCAATCGTGCAATCGCACATGCACAATCTTGGAAACTTGCACATGTGCACCCATTTGCACACAAACTTGCACATGTGCACACATTTGCACACACTAACAGACACTCAAGCACACACGCACAGACTCCAGCACACACTTGCATAGAAGCACACAGTTAGGCACATGTGCAAATGCTTGTGCACACTCACACACACTCGCACACACACTCACACACACTTGTGCACACTCACATGCTCACACAGTCATGCACATGCTGATACACACTTGCTCACACTCACACACTCGTACACAGTCACGCACACAAGTGAATCACTCACACACAGCCATGCACACATTCACATACACTCACACACTTGCACACAGACTCATTTAATCATGCACACACTCGCGTGCGCACACTTGCACACACACACAAACTTGTACACTTGTGCACACACTCGTGCACACACTCACATGCACACACATTTCCACACACACTTGTGCAGACTCGCACATGCACACACACTTGTGTACACTGTCACACACACTTGTACACTCCCGAGCAGAGAGTCGCGCACTCCCCCACACACTCGCACAGACAGTGGCAGACACACTCTTGCACTCACACACACACTTGCACATGCACACACACACATTCACGCATACACTCTTGCACACTCATGCCCACACTCTCACATGTGCAGACACTTGCATGGGCAGAAACTCGCGCACTTGCACACACCCTCACACAGGCACTCATACAGGCACACAAGCACACATGCACACTCTCGCACAGGCACTCGTACACACACTCATGCACACACTCAAGCATACCCTCTCACAGGCACTCATACACACACTCACGAACACACTCGCACAAACCCACACATAAACTCACGCAAACACGTGCACACACGCTTGCACAAATGCACGCACACACTCATGCAAACATGTGTGCATACACTTGTACACACACTCACACACACCCGCACACACTCTCACGAACACACTCATGCAAACACATGCACACACTTGCGCAAACACATGCACACACTCACACACACTTGCACACACACTCATACACACTCACACACACTCACGCACACACTTACACACACTCGTACACACTAATACACACTAGCACACACATTTACAGACAGACTTGCATACACTCGCACGCACGCGCAGACTTGCATATAGACTTGCACACACTGGCACGCACACACACACAAACACACACACACACACACACACACACACACACACACACACACACACACACACACACACACACACAGACTTGCATACACATGCACACAGACTCGCACGCACTCGCACACACATGCACACAGACTTGCACACACTCACACAAACATGCACACAGACTCGCGCACACATGCAGAAAGGCTTGTACACACTCATACACACACACACACACACACACACACACACACACACACACACACACACACACACACACACACACACACTCACACACACACACACATATCTATAATCATGAACTTCACACACACTCGTATACACACTCGCACACACTTGAACATGTGCTCACCCATACACTCGCATACACTCGTGCACACTCACATGCTTTCACAGTTGTGCACACTCACACACACTCGCTCACACTCACACACTCTAAAAGTTGCACACACAGTTGTGCACACAAGTTACTTATTGCACACACTCGAGCAAGTGCACTCACCCGCGCACACATTTGCATACACTCACACACTCACACACAGATTCATGCACTCACGCACACACTCGCATGCACACACTTGCACACACTCATGCACAAACTTGCACACTCGTGCACACATTCGCGCACACTTTCACATGCACACACACTTGTGCAGACTCACACACACACACACACACACACACACACACACACACTCACATACACACTCACACACACTTTCATACTCCTGCACTCACACTCGCACAGACAGTTGCGCACACACTCTCGCACTCACACTCACACTCGCGCACTGACTTGCACAGATTTGCACATGCACGCACATTCACAGACACTCTCATGCACACACTTGTGCACACACTTGCATGCACTCACACAAGCACACACACATTCAGGCACAAACTTGTGCACACACTCACTCACACTCACACACTCATGCACACACTCTCACATGTGCAGGCACTCACATGGGCAGGCACTTGCACACTCGCGCACTCCCTCACACACACACACACACACACACACACACACACACACACACACACACACACACACACACACACACACACTTGCACACACATTCTCACAAACACATGCAAACATTCATACACACACACAAAAACACATGCACACACTAATACACACACTCATGCACACACTCACGCACACACTCACGCACACTCACACACAATTGTGCACACTCATACACACTCGCACATAGACTCAAACACAGACTCACATACACACACTCACACACACACTCACTCGCACACAGACTTCCACACATTAGCACAGACATGCACACACTTGCACACACATGCACACAGACTCGCACAAACTCACACACACATGCACACAGACTCGCACACAGTCACACATATGCATGCTCGTATACTTTACACACACTCACGCACTCACACACTTGCACACACTCGCTCTCACACACTTGCACACACACACCCGCATACAAACCCACACACTTGAGCACTCATGTGCACACTCTCACACATTTCACACACACTCACGCACACATTCTCACACGCACTCACTCAGACACACACACATGCTCACACACAAACTCGTACCATAGTCGTGCAGACTCGCACATGCTCACGCACACACTTTCACACAGTTGCCACACACTCGCGCACACACTTGCTCATGTCCACACACTTGTGCAGTCATACTTGCGCACACTTGTGCACACACTGTCATACAAACTCATGCAGTCATGCATGCACTCATGTCCTTACTTGTGACCAGACTCACACACACTCGCACACAGTAGAGCACACACTCGGCCATATTTGTGCACTCACACATGCACGCACACCCTCACACACACTCAGGCACACCCATGCACACACTCGTGCACACCTGCGCACACACCTGTGTACACTCTTGCACACAGTCTCTCACATGCAGACACTCGCATGGGCAGACACTCGCACACTCCGCACACACACATGCACACACTTGTGCACGCACTAGCAGACTCTGCACACACACATGCACACACTCACACACACACTCGCACACTCCACACATATGCACACGCACTCACTCACGCACTCAAACACACATTCATGCACACACTTGTGTAAATACTCGCACACACATTCACACACACACACACACTCGCACACACGCTCATGCACACACTTGTGAGCACTCACGCATACACTCATGCACACTTGTGCAAACTCGTGCACACACTCATGCACACTCACACAGTCATGCACACAGTTGCACACACCCTCACTCACACTAGCACATGCACTCGCAGACATTCTCACACACTTGCACACATTCACGCACACTTGTCAACACTTGCACACACTCCTGTACTTGCACACTCTTGCACCTTTGTAATCGTGCAATTGCAAGCTCACACATTTTCTGAAACTTGCACATGCACACACATTTGCACACAAACTTGCACATGTGCACTCATTTGCACACACTCATAGACACTCAAGCACATACTCACACAGACTCCAGCACACACTCGCACAGAAGCACACAGTTGCACACACATGTGCACACACTTGCACACACTCACACACACACTTGTGCACACACTCACACACACAGTTGCACACAAACTCACACACTCTCACAATCACGCACATACTCATACACACTTGCTCACACTTACACAAGCTAACAGTCACACACACAGTTGCGCACACAAGTGACTCACTTGCACAGACTTGCGCAATCGCACACACCTGCACACACATTCACATACACTCACACACTTGCATACAGACTCATGTACTCGTGCATACACTCGCGCGTCCACACTTGCACACATACACAAACCTGCACAGTCATGCACACACTGATGCACACACATTCGCACACACATCTGTGCAGACTCGTGCATGCACACACACTTGTGTACACTCTCACACACACACACACACACACACACTTGTACATTCCTGTACTCACACTTGCCCAGACACTCACATACTCGCACATGCACTCGCGCAGTCATGCACTCACACACACACTCATGTAGACAGTCATGCACACACTCTCACATTCACACATGCACACACACACACATTAACGCACACACTCATACACACACTCTCGCACACTCATGCACACACTCTCACATGTGCAGACCCTTGCATAGGCAGTCACTGGCACACTTGCGCACACCCTCACACAGGCACTCGTACACACACTCAAGCACACACTCACACAAACCCTCGCACAGGCACTCATACACACACTCAAGCACACACACACACCCTTGCACAGGCACTCGTACACATACTCAGGCGCACCCTCTTACAGGCACTCGTACA
>NC_056731.1:419349753-419489753 GCF_019279795.1 Protopterus annectens
ACACACTCATGCAGTCATACACTTGCTTACTTGTGCACTCATACTTGCGCACACTTGTGCACACCCTCTCATACAAACTTGTGCAGTTGCACACTCACTCATGCCCACACTTGTGACTAGACTCACATACACTCAATCACAGTAGTGCCCACACTCTGCTATACTTGTGCACTCACACACTCACGCACACCCTCACACACTCGGGCACACCCATGCACACACTCGGGCACACCCACGCACACACTCACACCCACGCACACACTCGGGCACACCAGTGCACATACTCGGGCACACCCATGCACACACTCGGGCCCACCCATGCACACACTCTGGCACACCTGTGCACACACTCAAGCACACCTGTGCACACACTCGGGCACACCCACACACACATTCAGGCACACTCACATACACTCTTGCACGCAGTCTCTCACATGCAGTTATTTGCACACTCCACAGACATACGTACACACACACACACACACACACACACACACACACACACACACACACACACACACACACATGCACGCACACACACTCGCACACTCAGCATACACACGTGCACACACTCGGGCACACACACACTTGCACACACATTCACGCACACACTTGCACACACTCACACACACACATTCATGCACACACTCACACACATGCTCATGCACACACTTGTGCACACTCATGCTCACACTCATACACACACTTGTGCACACTCGCAAACACACTCATGCACACACTCACACATGAACACACACACTTGTGCACACTCACCCACACACTCACACATGCACACACACACTCGTGCACACTTGTGAACACACTCCCACATGAACACACACACTTGCGCATACTTGTACATACACTCGCACATGCACACACACTCACACACACACTCGCAGACTCTCGTACACTCACGCACACTTGTGACCACACTTGTACACAATTGCATACACTTTTGTACTTGTGCACTCACACACACTTGCACACATTTGCACACACTCATGCACACTTGTACATACACTCATACACACTAGCACACACACCCACACATGCACACACCCACACATGCACACACACTTGCGCACACACATTTGCGCACACACACTTGCACACACACACTTGCCCAGACACTTGCACATACTCGCGCACACATTTGCAGACACTGGCATACTTACGCACACTTGCGCACACACTTGCATACATCGTCGCACACACACTCACACACTCGTATGCACACTCATTCACACAGTCAATCACACACAAGCACACACTCTCACAAACACTCACGCATAGTCAGGCACACACTCGCACACTTATACACACTCACACACAGACTTGCACACGCGCGCGCGCACGCACACACACACACACACACACACACACACACACACACACACACACACACACACACACACACACACACACACACACACACACACACAGGTATGCACACTTGAGCATGCTCTTGCACACACGCAGAGAGTCACGCACACACTTGCACACACTCAGGCACACTCGCATGCAAGCCTGCACTCACACACTCATGCACTCTCGCAATTGTACACTTATACACACTCACACAAGTTTGCACATACTCCTGCACTCCCACACTAATGCACTTTCACCATCATGCAATTGCACACTCTCAAACCTGCAGACACTCGCACATTCATTCACACACATACACACATTTGCACACACTTGCACACGTGCACACATTTGCACACACACACTTGCACACACTCTCAATCGCACACAAATTCGCACACTCTCAAACACTCACACACAAACTCGCACACACTCCAGCATGCACTCGCACACAAACCCACACTCGGTCATGCATGTGCACAGACTCCCACACACTCATGCACACTCGAGAACATACTTGCACACTTGCTCACAGACTCATGAGCACAGTCAAGGCACACATACACACTTATGCACACACACACTCACACAGTCGCGTAAACACTCACAATTGCACACACACTCACGCACAGTAGCATGCACTCGCACACACTTGCACAGTCACACACAAGCTCAGACACATGCATACTCATGCACAGACTCATGGAAGCACTCATGCACTCCTGTGCACACACTTTTATACACACTCGTGCACTCTTGTGCACACACTCATGCACATACTCATGCACTCTTGCACACACTCATGCACACACTCATGCACTCTTGCACAGACACTCGTGCACACACTAATGCACTCTTGCACACACACTCATGCAGTCTTGCGCACACAATCATGCACACAGTTGCAGAGACACATATGCACACACTCGCGCACTCTCACACACACACACACACAGACACACACACGCACACACACACACACACAGAAACAAACACGTACACACACTCACACACTCTCACCAAGATTGCACAATCACACCTGCATACGCACATACTCATGCACAGTCGCACACACACACTTGCACACAAACTTGTCCACTTGCCCATGCGCACACACGCACACATGTACACACACTTGCACACTCACACACACTCTCACCAAGCTCACACACACACACACACACACACACACACACACACACACACACACACACACACACACACACACACACACACACACATACACAAACACTCACACATGCATGTGCATACACTCACAAACTTCACACTTACTTGCACACACACTCACACACACACTCATACACTCGAGCACACACACACACACACTCACACAGTTGCACACTCACACACCCGCATGCACACACACTCGTGCACTCATGTGCACACACTCGCACACATTCACACACTTGCGCACAAACTCGTCCACTTGCTCATATGCACAATCTACACTCATACACACACTCCCACACAAAGTAGTGCACACACTTGCACAATTGTGTACACACTCGCACACAAAGTAGTGCATGCACTTGCACACAAAGTAATGCACACACTGGCACACACACTTGCAAATAAGCACACACACACATGCCCACACATTCACACACAGTCATACACACCTGCACATGCACTTGCACACACTTGCACACTTGCTCACACACTCATGAACACAGTCAATGCACACACTCATGCACACACACACTGGCAAAGTCGCACACACATTCACTCACACACTCACGCTTGCACGCACACTTGCACACACTAGTGCATGCTAGCACACTCTCGCACACATTCGGACAATTGTGCAACATGCACTCACATATATTCACATTCTAGCACAGACTCATGCACTTGCACACACACTTACGCACACACTTGCCACACTTGCACATTTGCTCACCCACACGCAGTCGATGTACACTCATGCAAACTCGCACACACTCACACACTCACACAGTTGTGCACACTGTTGTGCAACCATTCACACTTGTGCACACACTCACACACACTCGTTCACACTAGCATGCACTTGCACATACTCACACAATTGCTCTCACACTCTCACACGTGCACACACATGCACTTGCACACACACTCATGCACAGACTCACAAACTTGCACATGCACTTGAACACGCACTTGCACACACACTCATGCATAGACTCACACACTTGCACACACTCGCACACACACTTGCTACACTTGTACACTCGTTCACACACACACAGTCGATGTACACACTCATGCACACTGTCGTGCAAACACTCACACACTCGCACAATCGTGCACACTGTCACACAAACACACCCTTATGCACACACTCACACACTCGATCACACCAGCATGCTCTTGCACAAACTCCCACAATTGCTCATACACTCGTGCACACATGTACACATGTACACACACATGCACTTGCACACACACACTCATGCACAGACTCACGCACTTGCACAGACTCACACACTTGCATACAGACTCACGCACTTGCACACACTCACACACTTGCGTACAGACTCACACACAGACTCACACACACACTCAGACACTTGGCACACATTCGCGCACTCGTGTACACACTCGCATACACACTCTCACACACTTAGACACTTGGGCGCACAATTTTGCACTCATGCACACACTTCCAGACACACATGGACACACTCGCACATGTGCACACACACGTGCACAGACTCACATACACTTGCAGATGTGCACACACTCATGCACACACTCACATACACTCGCACACATGCACACACTTATGCACACACTCGCAAACAGTTGAGCACACTTGCACAGACTTGCAGACACATGCACACACTCACACATGTGCACACACACGTGCACACACTGGCATACACCCGCACACGTGCACACACTCATGCACACACTCGCATACACTCACACATGCGCACACACTCATGCACACATTCACATACACTCACACATGTTCACACACTCATGCACACACTCGCAAACAGTTGAGCACACTTGCACAGACTTACACATCTACATACTGACACACACACACTCACACACACAATCACATTCAGGCACACACTTGCATACACACTCATGCACACACTCACACACACACTTGCACACACTCATGCACACACTGCTGCACACTCACACACACACTTGCACACACACTCATGCATGCACTGCTGCACACTTGAACACACACTTGCACACCTTTGCTATCACACACTCACACAAGTGCACTCACACACTTGCACATGCACACACACTCATGCACACTCGCACACACATGCACGCACTCGCCCACATGCAAACTCATGCACACACTCGCGCGCACACACACACACACTCACACATACACAGACAGACACACACTCATGCACACGCACACATGCACACACACACACACACACACACACACACACACACAAACTCATGCACGCATGTGCACTCGTACTCTTCACACACACTCATGCACACACTCATGCACACGCTCATACACACATGCACACTTGCTCGCACTCAAACACTCAAACACTTGCACAATCACACACCCACATACCCACCCTAGTGCACACACTCACATACACACTCACCCACACTTGAGTATGCACTTGCCCACACTCGTGCACACACTCAGGCACACTCACACACATGTACACTCGCACACACACTCGAGCATACTCACATGCACTCGCACACTCACAAACATGCACACACATTCGTGCACATTCATGCACACACTCACACACACTTGCATACACACTCAAGCACACTCACACACTTGTGCACACACTGGCACACACACTCACACACACATTTGTGCATGCACTCGTACACACTCGCACACTCTTGGACACACTAGCACATGCATACACACTCTTGGACACATTCTCACACTCTTGGACACACTTGCACATGCACACATACTCTCGGACACACTCGCACACGTACACGCACTCACTAACACACATGCACACAGTCATGCACACACACACACACACACACACACACACACACACACACACACACACACACTCTTGGACACACTCACACAGGTACACACACTCATGCACACACTCACACACATGCACAAAGTCGTGCACACACACACACACACTTGCACAGTCACTCACACAGTTTCACACACCCTCGCTCACACTAGCACACACACTCACAGGCATTCACACACACTAGCACACACACTTGCATACATTCATGCACACTTGTCAACACTCGCATGCACTCCTGTACTTGCACACTCACTCACCTTTGCAATCATGCAATCACACATGCACAATCTTGGAAACTTGCACATGCACACTCATTTGCACACAAACTTTCACATGTGCACACATTTGCACACACTAACAGACACTCAAGCACACATGCACAGACTCCAGCACACACTCGCACACACTTGTACAGAAGCACACAGTTAGGCACATGTGCAAACGTTTGCGCACACTCACACACATTCGTGCACATGCTCAGACACACAGTTGCGCACACACTCACACACACTTGTGCATACTAACATGCTCACACAGTCATGCACATGCTCATACACACTTGCTCACACTCACACACACACAGTCATGCACACAAGTGATTCACTCGCACACAGCCACACACACATTCACATACACTCACACACTCGCACACAGACTCATGCACTCATGCACACACTTGCGTGCACACACTTGCACACACACACAAACTTGTACACTCGTGCACACACTCGTGCACACACTCACATGTACACACATTTCCACACACACTTGTGCAGACTCCCACATGCACACACACTCGTGTACACTCTCACACACACTTGTACACTCCCACACAGAGAGTCATGCACTCGCACACACACTTGCGCAGTCACAGACACACTCTTGCACTCACACACACACTCACAAATGCACACACACACATTCAGGCACACACTCTCGCACACTCATGCCCACACTCTCACATGTGCAGACACTTGCATGGGCAGACACACACACACTTGCACACGCCCTCACACAGGCACTCGAACACGCACTCAAGCACACATGAACACTCTCGCACAGGCACTCGTACACACACTCATGCACACACTCACACATACCCTCTCACAGGCACTCATACACACACTCACGCACACACTTGCACAAACCCACACATACACTCATGCAAACACATGCACACACACTTGCACAAACACACGCACACACAGTCGGGCAAACATGCACACACACACTTGTACACACACTCACACACACTCGCACACACTCTTGCGCACACACTCGTGCAAACACATGCACACAACACACACACACACACACACACACACACACACTCATACACACTCCCACACACTCACGCACACACTTGCACACACTCGTACACACTCATACACACTTGCACACAAATTTACAGACATACTTGCACACACTCGCACGCACAGACTTGCACAGACTTGCATATAGACTTGCACATACTCACGCGCGCACACACACACACACACACACACACACACACACACACACACACACACACACACACACACACACACACACACACACACACACACACACACACACACACACACACACACACACACAGACACACACACACACACACACACACACACACACTTGTGCACCCATTCTCGCAAACACATGCACACATTCATACACACACACAAACACATGCACACACTAATACACACACTCATGCACACACTCACACACACACTATCGCACACTCACACACAATCACACACACTCATACACACTTGCACATAGTCTCAAACACAGACTCACATGCACACACTCACACAGACACACACACACACACACACACACACACACACACACACACACACACACACACACACACACACACACACAAGCACACACAGACTTCCACACACTAGCACAGACACGCACACACTCGCACACACATGCACACAGACTCGCACAAACTCACACACACATGCACACAGACTTGCGTACACTCACACACACATGCACGTAGACTCACACACACTCACACATATGCATGCTCACATACTTCAAACACACTCACGCACTCACACACTTGCACACACTCGCTCTCACACACTTGCACACACACACCCGCATATAAACCCACACACTCGCGCACACATGTGCACACTCTCACACATTTCACACACACTCACGCACACATTATCACACGCACTCACACACACCTGCTCACACACAGACTCTCACACATAGTCGTGCAGACTCGCACATTCTCACTCACACACTTTCACACAGTTGCGCACACACTCGAGCACACACTTGCTCATGTCCACACACTCATGCAGTCATACTTGCGCACATTTGTGCACACACTCTCATACAAACTCATGCAGTCACGCACGCACTCATGCCCTTACTTGTGACCAGAGACTTGCACACACTCGCACACAGTAGAGCACACACTCGGCCATATTTGTGCACTCACACATGCACGCACACACGCACACACACTCAGACACACCCACGCACACACTCGCGCACACCTGTGCACACACCTGTGTACACTCTTGCACACAGTCTCTCACATGCAGACACTCACATGGGCAGACACTCACACACTCTGCACACACACACATGCACACACTTGTGCACACACTTGCAGACTCCGCACACACACGCACACACTTGTGCACACACTCGCACACACATTTATGCACACACTTGCTTACATATTCACACACACACACACACACACACACACACACACACACACACACACACACACACACACACACACACACTCGCACACATGCTCATGCACACACTTGTGTGCATTCACGCATACACTCATGCACACTTGTGCAAACTCATGCACACACTCATGCACACTCACGCAGTCATGCACACACTTGCACACACCCTCACTCACACTAGCACATGCACTCGCAGACATTCTCACACACTCAAACACACACTTGCACACGTTCACGCACAGTTGTCAACACTTGCACAAACTCCTGTACTCACACACTCTTGCACCTTTGAAATTGTGCAATCACACACTCGCACATTTTATGAACCTTGCACATGTGCACACATTTGCACACAAACTTGCACATGTGCACACATTTGCACACACTCATAGACACTCAAGCACATACTCACACAGACTCCAGCACACACTCGCACAAAAGCACACAGTTGTGCACACATGTGCACACACTTGCACACACTCACACACACTTGCGCACACACTCAGACACACAGTTGTGCACACACTCACATGCTCTCACAGTCATGCACATACTCATACACACTCTCTCACACTTACACACACTAACAGTCACACACACAGTTGCGCACACAAGTGACTCACTTGCACACACTTGCGCAATTGCACACACCTGCACACACATTCACATACACTCACACACTTGCACACAGACTCATGTACTCGTGCAGACACTCGTGCGTCCACACTTGCACACATGCCAAACTTGTACAGTCATGCACACACTCACGCACACACATTCGCACACACATCTGCGCAGACTCGCACATGCACATACACTTGTGTACACTCTCACACACACACTTGTACACTCCTGTACTCACACTTGCCCAGACACTCACGTACTCGCACATGCACTCGCTTAGTCATGCACTCGTACACACACTCATGCAGACAGTCACGCACACTCACATTCACACATGCACACACACACATTCGCGCACACACTCATACACACACTGTCGCACACTCATGCACACACTCTCACATGTGCAGACACTCACATGGGCAGTCACTGGCACACTTGCGCACACCCTCACACAGGCACTCGTACACACACTCAAGCACACACTCACACACACCCTCGCATGGGAACTCGTACACACACTCACGTGCACCCTCTCACAGGCACTCATACACACACTCGTACAGACGCTCGAACACACACTTACGCACACACTCACACACACTCGCGCACACACTCATACACACTCGCACACACTCATGCACACACTTGCACACACTCACACACACACTTGCACACAGACTTGCACATACTCGCACATACGCACACAGATACGCACACACTTGCACTCACATGCACACAGACTTGCACAAACCCGCACACATGCACACAGACTTGCACACACTCGCACACAGGCTTGCACACACTCATACACACTTGCACACAGACTTGCACACACACGCACACACACACACACACACACACACACACACACACACACACACACACACACCTGCACACACACACACACACACACACACACACACACACACACACACACACACAAATGCATACTCGTGCACTTCACACACACTCGCACACTTGCGCACACTCGCTCTCACACACTTGCACACTCACACACCCGCATACAAACACACACACTCGCTCACACATTTGCGCACGCTTACACACTTCATACACACTCGTGCACACACTCACACACATGCTCATGCATACACTCGCACACACTCGTGCACACTCACACACACTCACACAGTTTCACACACAGTCATGCACACTCACTCACACTCATGCACTCTAACATTTGCACACACAGTTGTGCAAACAAGTGACAAACTGACACACTTCCACACACCTGTGCACACATTCGCATACACTCACACAATCGCATGCAGATTTATGTGCTCGCGCAAACACAGGTGCACACACTTGCACACAAACTTGCGCACTCATGCACACTCTCACATGCACACACATTCGCACACACACTTGTGCAGACTCGCACACACACACACACACACACACACACACACACACACACACACACACACACACACACACACACACACACACACACACACACACACACACACACACACACACACACACACACACACACACACACACTTGCATACTCCTGTACTCACACTTGCACAGTCGCATGAACATTCTCGCACTCACACTTGCGCACTGACTTGCACAGACTCGCACATGCACACACATTCACAGACACACTCGTGCACACACTTGTATGCACTCACACAAGCACACACACATATTCAGGTGCACACTCGCACACACACACTCTCACATGTGTAAGCACTCGCATGGGCAGACATTTGCACACTCGCGCAAACCTTCACACACACACTCGTACACACACACTCACACACACACACGCACGCACACACACATGCAAACACATGCACACACTCATACACACACTCACGCAAACACATGCACACACTCGCACACATGCTCGCACACACTCATACACACTCGCACATAGACTCGCACACAGACTTGCAAACACACTCGCACTCCCAGACTCACTAGCACTCACACACACATGCACACAGACTCACAAACTCACACTCACATGCACACAGACTTGCAAACACTCGCACACACATGAACACAGACTCGCACACACTCCCACACACATGCACACAGACTCGCACACACTCATGCACACTTGCACACAGACTCGCACACACTCACACATATGCATGCTCATGCACTTCACTCACACTCGCACATAGACATGCACATAGCCTTGCATACACACACTCACACAGACTCGCACACACTCATACACACTCGCACATAGACTCGCACACAGACTCACATACACACACTCGCACACACTAGCACAAACAGACTAGCACGCACTTGCACACACATGCACACAGACTCACAAATTCACACACACATATGCACACAGACTCGCGCACGCTCATACACACATGAACACAGACTTGCACACACTCCCACACACACAGACTCACAAACCCACACACACATGCACACAGACTCGCACACATTCGCACACTCATGAACACAGACACACACATGCACACAGACTCGCACACACTCATGCACACTTGCACACAGACTCGCACACAGACAAATACGCATGCTCATGCACTTCACACACACTTGTGCTCTCACACACTTGCATACACACACACATGCATGCAAACCCACACACTTGTGCACACATGTGCACACTCTCACACACTTAAAACACACTCGTGCACACACTCGCTCAGACACACACACATGCTCATGCACACACTCGCACACACAGTCATGCAGACTCACACATGCTCACGCACACACTTTCACACAGTTGAGCATACACTCGTGCAAACACTTGCAGAGTCGCACATGCTCACACACTCATGCAGTTATACACTTGCTCACTTGTGCACTCATACTTGCGCACACTTGTGCACACACTCTCATACAAACTTGTGCAGTCACACACTCACTCATGCCCTCACTTGTGACCAGACTCACATACACTCACACACAGTAGTGCACACACTCTGCTATACTTGTGCACTCACACACTCATGCACACCCTTGCACACTCAGGCACACCCACGCACACACTCACACCCGCGCACACACTCGGGCACACCTGTGCATATACTTGGGCACACCTGCACACACACTCGGGCACACCCATGCACAAACTCGGGCACACCCATGCACACACTCGAGCACACCTGTGCACACACTTGGGCACACCTACACACACATTTAGGCACACTCGCATACACTCTTGCATGCAGTCTCTCACATGCAGATACTCGCACACTCCACGCACACACGCACACACACACACACACACACACACACACACACACACACACACACACACACACACACACACACACACACACACACACACACACTCACCCACTCAGCATACACATGCGCACACACTCGGGCACACACATACACACTCACACACACATTCACCCACACACTTGCACACACACTCACACACACATATTCATGCACACACTCACAAACATGCTCATGCACACACTTGTGCACACTCAAGCTCACACTCATACACACACACTTGTGCACACTCGTGCACACACTCACACACTCTTGTACACTCACGCACACTTGTGACCACACTTGTAGAAAATTGCACACACTTTTGTACTCGCGCACTCACACACACTCGCACACACATTTGCACACATTCATGCACACTCGTACATACACTTGTACACACTAGCACACACACCCACACATGCACACACCCACACATGCACACACACTTGTGCACTCACATTTGCGCACACACACTTGTGCACACACACTTGCGTAGACACTTGCACACACTCACGCACACACTTGCACACACTGGCATACTTATGCACACTTGCGCACACACTTGCATACAAACTTATTGCAAAGATACTCATGCACACTCACACACACAGTCGCCCAAACACTCATGCAGAGTTACTCACACAATCATGTACATACCGGCACAGAGTAGCTCACCTGCACTGTCACACACTCATGCACACTCGCTCACACACTCACACACACACTTGTGCACACTCGCTCACACATTCACACATGCACTCATGCACTCTTGTACACACACTCCCACATACTCACCCAGACTCGCTCACACTCGCTCACACGCTCGCACAATTGCACACACACACTGACACACACTCACAAACATTGCACACTCACACTTGTACACTCGCACATGCACACACACACACTTACACACACTTGACCACTCACGTATTTGCATACTCATTCACACTCGTGCACACACTCACATATTCTCATTCACACTTGTGCACACATGTACACTCATTCACACTCATGCACACACTCATGTACACTCATTCACACTTGTGCACTCACTCACATATACTCATTCACACTTGTGCACACACTCATGTACACTCATTCACACTCATGCACACACTCATGTACACTCATTCACACTCATGCACACACTCACGTACACTCGCATACACTCATTCACACTCACTCACACTTGCACACTCACACACATTCATGCACATTCGCACACTCACACACATTTACACACACTCACACACTCACACACATTCACACACACTCGTACACTCACAAATGCTCACACAATCACACACTCGCCCACATTCTCACACTGACACACACACACACACACACACACACACACACACACACACACACACACACACACACACATATGCTCACACAATCGCACACTCGCACACATTCACACACTGACACACACAAACGCACACACACACACACACACACACACACACACACACACACACACACACACACACACACACACACACACACACACACACACACTCATGCGCACTCATCCACACTTGCACACTAATGCCCATGCACACACTCTCACACATTCACACACACACTCATGCAAACACTCGCACACTCGCATACACACTGATGCACACTCATGCACACACACACATTCAAACAAACACACACTGATGCACACTCATGCACACACTCACACACTTGCATGCACACTAGCACACAGACTGATGCACACTCATGCATGCACTCACACACTCTCACACAGTGACGCACACTCATGCACACACACTGACACACACTTGCACACACTTGCACACTTACAACTTACACACTTGCACACTCACACACACTCACACACACTCACACACACTCATGCATACACTCACACTCACACACTCATTCACTTGGAGACTCACACACACATTCACATGCACACTCGTACACTCACACAGACACACTCACGACACTTCCACACACTCACTCACACTCACACACACTCACATACACTGACACACTTGCACACTCATGCACTCACTCGCACACTCATGCACACACTTGTCCACATATGTGCACACACTTGCACAAACACACACACAGACACACACACTCATGCACACACTCATCCACACACTTGCACACACACACAATCATGCACACACTCGCACTCACTCACACAGTTGTGCACACACTCTCACACTCATGCACACATTCACCACTCGTGCACACTCTAGCACACACTTGCGCACACATGTGCACTCATGCACACACTCGCATACACACTTTTCTTTGATTGATTTCTTTTGATTTATGTTGATACCCAACACTGAAAAATGCTGAAATCTTGTCTGTTTTATTAACTGCTGCATGCTTGTTTACTGTTTTGAAGTGCAATTGGAAGTCAATAGCTGTTTATATTATAGAAATTCTGTATGTAGTATTTGGGTACTGGAACTGCCTACTCTCTCTGCCTTTTGCTTATTCCACCTTGACTAAACATTAGCATCCCTTGACCGTAATGTGTTCTGTAGTGTATCTTCCTTTTGCCTACTCCAAATTTTTTAGTAAATGCTTGCTTCCCTTGATTAGTCTGCATTTACCTGTGTGTGTTCTCCCCTCCCAGTGCCTACTTAAAAGCCCTTTTCTTCAAATTTGTACTTTAATAACTGCTTGTTTACCATCAATGCTGTACAATTAGAAGGCATTATCTGTTTATATTGTAGACTTTCTATATGTAGTATTTGGGAGCTGGCAACTGCATTCTCTCTTCCTTCTGTTTATTCGAGTTTGGCTAAATGCTAGTGTCTCTTGACCTTACTATATTTTGTGTTCTCTTACTTCTGTGTACTCCAAATGCATGCTTCCCTTCATAGATTCTTAAGTGTTTACTAGGCTGACCTCAAGGGACTTTTTAAGCCTAGCCATGCATCCCAAATCTCTGACAAGTTCTGATACCCTTGATAAGTGTAAGGATGGCCCTGGGAGATAAACCATTTACAGGTTACCTGTTTGCATTAGAGACATAGGTGCCATACCAGGGATGAATTTCTAGTTTCCCATCCAATTGTCCAAGTTGCGCTTGAATTGGGTTAGGGAGGAACTCTGACTGACTGAATTTTTTTTTGCTTGAGTGAAGTATTTTATATATTTTCTGGCATTGTTTTCTGTTTCTCATTTATCCTGAAACTGCTCCCCCCATTCCTATGGTGGAGTTTATAACAGCTTTTGTGTTATCTGATTGCTTCAAGCCTTGCTGATATAAAAATAGCTTCTGTTTGTAAATTTTTGCATACACTGTTGGAAACTCCTGGTGTTCTGGTTGAAGTGTGATTCTCAAACAATCTGGAAGTATATCGCTGACTGATAAGTATATTTCTCGGCATTTTAACCTTTCAGAGTTCTGCATTGTCCTAATTTTGCCTGACTGAATTATTTTATATATATTTTCTGGCATTGTTTTCTGATTTTCATCTGTCCTGAAAGTACTTACCCCCTATTCCTTTGGTGGAGTTTATAAAACTGGTCTAACAGCTTTTGTATTACCTGATTGCTTCAAGCCTTGCTGATTTAAAAATAGTTTCTGTTTGTAAATTCTTGCATACACTGTTGGAAACTCCTGGTGTTCTGGCTGAAGTGTGATTCTCAAACAATCTGGAAATATATCGCTGATCGATAAGTATATTTCTTGGCATTTTAACCTTTCAGAGTTATGCATTGTCTTAATTTTGCCTGACTGAATTGTTTTTTTGCTTGACTGAATTATTTTATATATTTTTCTGGCATTTTTTCTGTTTCGCATCTGTCCTGAAACTGCTCCCCCCCCCCATATTCCTGTGGTGGAGTTTATAAAACTGGTCAAACAGCTTTTGTGTTATCTGATTGCTTCAAGACTTGCTGATTTAAAAATAGTTTATGTTTGTAAATTCTTGCATACACTGTTGGAAACTGCTGGTGTTCTGGCTGAAGTGTGATTCTCAAACAATCTGGAAATATATCATTGATTGATAAGTATATTTGTTGGCATTTTAACCTTTCAGAGTTCTACATTGTCTTAATTTTGCCTGACTGAATTATTTTTTTTTGCCTGACTGAATTATTTTATATATTTTCTGGCATTGTTTTCTGTTTTTCATCTGTCATGTAACTGTTTTTCTCTCCCTCCCACCCTATTCTTGTGGTGTTGTAATAGTTGGTGGCTTTGCAGTTGCCCACCTATACTGTAAATTTGATCTGGGACACCCTCCCAGTCTAATGTTCACTCTACTTAATACAGAGAGAACATTTGAGAAGGCCAACCCACTTAGGTTCTTATCCTTGAATTATCTTCTGCTCCTCCTTCCTCTCTCCTTGTACTTTACTAACAAAAAAAATTGCACTTTATTCATCTGCTTTTACTGCATTTGTGTGTCTTCCTACTTTATTACTTTATTTTGCTTTTGCCTCTTCTTACGGTTTGTGGTCTGTACTGTTGTGGCAGGAGAGGTAGCTTACATCCTTCTAAGTTGGGAGTTGCTGATTGAAGGCTTACTGTCTGTTATTCTAAAAGTGTATTAGTTCTGGTTTAAGCACTTGGGCTTTGGGCCAGTTATTTTACATTAAGAAGGTGTCGTCTGCACTCTTGTGGGAGGAGAGGGTAGATTCTGCCCTTCTGAGCTGGGAGTTTATGGTTAAAGGCTTATTGTGCCTCCTTATCTGAACTGTTTCTTTCTGAAATTGGTACGCCTTGTTTGCTGTAGCATAGACTAGATTCAGGCCTGCTGAATCTAGCTTAGTTTGTATAACTTGAGCACTAATCCAGGTCATCATTTTTTGGAGAAGGTTCCCCTGCACCCTAGTAGCAGGAGTATGCAGTTAGAACTTGTTTGATTGAAGACTGCTGGAACGGGGCTCCATTTTTAGCTTTTTATTGGTTAATTGGTTAAGTTGTTTAAATCAGTTTGCTCATTTGCTGCTGTTATATAAAAAAAAGTACACTTTATGCATCACTGCTTAGCTAGGGTTAAACTATTCCCGCTGTCATAAAGTCTGCTCTTCAAATTTTCCCTTAGAACAAGCCAGTTTTTCAGTTTTAGCACTCAAATCTGTTTCTTTGAGCTCAGCACTTGTTCAGAAATCATTGTAAGCACTAAATAAGTTGCAAATTACTACCGCACTCAACTTTCCAGACTTGTCTACAGAGAAAAACAATTTTTAGTACCTAATAAATAAGCACCTATGCCACGGTGGTGGTGCTGCGGTAGCGATGTTACCTCACAGTAAGACACTGTCCGGTTTGATTCTCAGCTAGATCGTCTTCTGCGTGGAGACATGCATAAATGGGCGTATCTTCGTTGAAGGTTGTGCATCAGGGCTGGTAACTCGGCATGTAAAAATCAACTACCAATCATTAGCGGACCGGAGTTCTGCTGTGGCGACCCCTAACCGGGAAAAGCCAAAAGACACAAACAAATAAATAAGCACCTATCCAGGCATGTCTAAGGGTCAGCTCCCATTGTTTTCTCCTGTCTACCTGATGAATCTGGGTATCTTGGGGCAATGCAGTAATTGAGTCATGTACACAGACAACCCTCTCCTCCTACCACCCAACACTACAACCTGTGAGAGATGCACTTATATAGCCAAATTGGAAGCAAAGCTCTCTTTATCCAAGACTGGACTAGACAATCAAGAGGAGAAGGTAAACACTTGCACCTCACCACACTCATCACATAGTCCCTCAAAACCTACACCACCAAAGCACACACGTAGAAACACAAAACACACATTCAAGGAGACTCTCAATAAAAATCTACTCAAGCAACAGAGACCTCCAAAGCAGAAATGCATGCAACCTCCACCCCCAACACAACCCAAATGACACATAGCCCACAAACATAGTGTGCCACTCAACCACAGCCCATAAGGCATAACAACGTACCCAACACTCTAGTCATAGGTGACTCTATAGTCAGGCACACTGATGTTCCACTCACCAGGCTAAACAAGGAGAAAGTTGCTGTCAGCTGCCTGTCAGGTGCCAGGATGCGCCACATAATGCATGTACTCAGTTCACTCCACAACAAGTACAAATATGACTCTGTCATTGTCCATGTTGGTGTGAATGACCTGTGATGTACCTCCCTGGACTACATGAAAAGAGACATGGAAGAGCTCTCTGATCTTGTAGCCTAGGTAGGTACGACCTTATCCCTGAGTAGCATCGTGCCATCACCCAGAATGATACCACAGTGCAAGGACAAAATGATTGACTTCAACAATTGGCTAAGCTACTGGTGTCATTCTAAAGGGATCCAGTATCTGTCTGCCTGGGATGACATGATTAAAAGACCATGATGCTTTGCCAGAGATGGCCTGCACCTGTCACCCTTGGGATTCTGGATACTGGCTAAGGCTCTTGCCACCCCTATAGTGCCTTTTTTAGGCAAGGTTCAAATGACAAATTCACCACCGTAACAGGTACAAGCAATCAAAATCTGAGGGTAATACTACTCAATGCTAGAAGTCTAAACCTCAAAATGCACTCACTCGAGGCACTCCTTAAAATGGAGAACATCGACATCTGTGCAGTGATAGAAACCTGGTTCAAGGCTCCAGAGAGCATCTCTGAATTACCAGGCTATAATTCATACCACACCTTTCGGCCACCTAACCTGGACTGAAACACTAAAAGTCGAGGTGTGTCCATATTAATTAAGAATATCCACACCTCCAGGGTAGTTGCTCAGCATAATGCATATGAGATTATCCAAGTGCAACTAACTTTGTGCAAGACCGCAATCCAAATTGTAGTTTGCTAGAGATCCCCCACCATGGCCCAGGATTTCCACTCCTCATTTCTTGTTACACTGGAAAATATTAGGGTACAACCCAACACCCTAATAATGGGCAATTTCAACTACCCCACCATTAACTGGGAAAACTACTCATGTACCAACTCTTTTGCTCAATGTTTTCTGGAATTCATAAATTCCAGTGCCTTGGATTAACTTATCCACACCCCCACCAGGGGCAGCAATATCCTAGACCTGGTCATTACCAACATGGGCAACCGGTGCTCCACACCAGAGGTCAATTCCTCGTTGGTCAGATCTGACCACAAGCTAACCACTCTAGACATCCACATCCTGCCCCCACCCCCCATTAGGGAAACCACTGCAAAAAATTTCTCCAAAGCCAACTTCACACTTTTTAAGAGAGAAGTAGCAAACTTCACGACACCCACGCAGATGGACAATAGAGGCACGACTGTTGAATCCTACACAAATGCACTTTATAAGCACTTACATGAGTGCATAGATCGTGCTATCCCTAACAGAACCAAGATGCTATCCTCCAAAAAAAGGAAGCCAATCTGGTGGTCCCCTGCCATAAACAAACTCTACAACAGAAGAAAGAAATTGTTGCAAAAAACAGTAAAATCCCATGACTGGAGGAACTCCCTGGTCAGCATGAGATCCCTCATAAAATCCTCCAAAGTTAGTTACAAAAACAAAATTGCCACTGATTCTAAAGGCAACCACAAAGCATTCTATAGCTATGTCAAGAATTTTAATGGCAACACTCAAATCTGCTCTGAGTTATAGCACAATGGCACTAAATATACAGAACCAACTGATATTGCCAACATCCTGGCAGATAGGTTCAGTGCTAACTTTACCCCCTCTTACCCCCTAAAGGGCCCATCTCTATACTGGAAGAATGCAAAGTTCCTGTAATTATGGCTGCACAGGTAAAAACACACTCTCCAAAGCCAAGAAGACAGCATCCATGGGACCTGACAACATCCCAGGTTGCATTCTACATGAACTACAGAACAAACTGGCACCCCAACTAAGTACCATGTTCAATCATGCCTCACCTCAGGATATGTGCCCACTGAATGGTGCACAGCAATGGTTATCCCACTCCACAAAGGGGTAGCCACCACAGACCCCAGGAACTACTTCCACATTAGCCTTATGAGCCTGGTCTGCAAGGCCATGGAACGTATCATCATGGAATTTATAAACAAAGACATTGGTAATCTCCAAATTCTGGTCCCCACCCAGTTTGGGTTTGTAAAAGGCAGATTACGTTTCCTAAACCTGATAGACTTCTTTGAAGCAGTCACCAAAGCCGTAGACTAGGGTAAGGTGGTTCACACAGCCTACTTAGATCTTGCCAAGGCTTTTGACACCCACTCTGGAATTATAGATACATTCACTAAACTAGGTATAAATCCCTGTGTCACAAGATGGGTTGACAACAGGCTCACTGATAAAACCCACACTGTGAAAGTATGAAACTCCAAATCTGACTTCAGACCAGTGAAAAGTGGAGTACCACAGGGTTCAGCCCTGGGTTCTCTCCTGTTTGGTATCGACTTCTCTGAAGTACAGGCTAACACAGAAGGTCTTTGGCTGATGAAGTTTGCAAATGACTGCAAACTAGGAGCCATAATCAAAACTCCTAATGATGTGGACATCCTACAAAAGCACCTCACTGAGACAGATGCCTGGTGTCAAAGCCAAGGCCCCAAACTCAATGCCAAAAAGTGCACTGTCATCCCCTTTGGTAAAAACTCTGTACCCATGAACTACCACATAGGTAATAGTATACTTAACACCAAAAGTATAAGAGACCTTGGGACACAGGTGGACAATAGTCTCTCTTTTGATAATCACATCACAACAGTAGTCAGGAAATCTTTCTACATGGCACACCTCATCACAAAAGGTTTCTCATCCAGGAAAAAAAGAGGTCATTGCTCCCCTCTACTTGTCACTCATTAGACCTATTATAGAGTACAACACCCCTTTTGGTATGTATCGCACAAGACATCTACAACAACTGGAAATGCTGCAGAAATACCTCACAAAGAGGATTACTAGCCTCAAAGCCCTACGCACACCATCTCAAAAAACTCCAGCTTTACTCCATTGCATATCACCTACTCAGCGGTAATCTCTGTCTAACATACAAAGCTCGAACCAAAAACGAAGCTCCGTGCTTTGATTCCTTGTAACATACGAAGCTATGTCAAACCCAGAGCTGTTGGACATGCTCCACTTAAAGAAATCCCAATCCCTCTGAGCTACACGCTCTAGGGACCTAAACTTTGTCACCACAATAAACAGAACATGCTGGAGGGATAGATTCCTGTCCCAGTGACTTCCCATACTCTGGAACAAACTATCTATCTATATCAAAGAAAGCTCCCCATTAGCACTCTTCAAGAAAAATCTTGATGATTGGATGGGAAACAGGAAATTCAGCCCAGGGATCACTTCTGTGGCTCTGCTCAACAGGGGCACAGGAAAATACTTTTCTTGGGTGGCAAAAGCCAGGGTACCTTTTTGGCTAGGCTTATATAGGCCCTAGGGCCAATAGCCTATTACCTACCTATGAACTTACTTATGAACCTATGGATGGGGAGTCTGTTCCATAGATGGGGTAATCTCTGGGATACATACCTATCTCTCCAGCAGGTCCTCTTTATATCACAGGCAAGGTTTAAGTCTTTAGAACAGATAATTTTGGTACTGTTTGTTTTGTGGATATGCAGGAGGTCCATCAGAGTGGGCACCTTGATCATTCTTCTATTACCTGTGTGTTTTCTCCCCCGTACCTACTAAAAGGCCCCTTTCTCCAAATCTGTGCTATAAACTAAGCTACTCTCCTTTCTACCTCCTCAAGCCTCGCTAGTCTTTTCTTCCCTTTCTACTGCTCCCTGCAAACTTGGAAGTCCTCTCTCCAGGCCTTTTACCTTTTCCCTTTCTCACCCTCCAGCCTGCAACTTTGGTGGTGCAGCAGTTAGCATCATTGCCTCACAGCAAGAGGTTCTCCTGTTTGATTCTTGGCTGGAGCTCCTTCTGTGGGGAATCTGCATGTCCTCCCCATGGTCGAGTGACATCTTAAGGCATGCAGGTAGGTGTGTGTGTGAATGGGTGTGCCTTCTTTGAAGGTTGGGTGTTGGGCTGGTAACTCAGCACCATAAAAATCCACTGCCAATCATGAGCAGACCGGAGTTCCGCTGTGGCGACCCCTAACCAGGAAAAGCCGAAAGACTTTTTTTACCCTCCAGCCTGCAACTTGCACTCTTTTTTTCTGTCTCTGTCTCTCTCATTCCTTTGCCTTCTATTTCTCTCTTTCTTTTTGCCCCTAATATTCATTACCCCTCCATTAATTGCTCTCTCTCTTCTAGAGAATTTTTTCCACCCTAAGCTCACCATCTTATTGTCATTACATCTCTCTTTTATTTTACAGTAATCACCTACATGGAAAAGTGACCTCAATCCTCATCACCCTGAATACACCTGGCTGACAGTCTATCTACTGACCCCAAAAGTGATACAAGAATTGCCCTCTAGCCAAGGACAGGAGGAAACCAACAAAAACAGAAGAAATCACCATCACAAGCTATATGTATGTGTCCCAATTGCTTCTTCCTCACCTGGTGTTAAAAGCATTTTTTTGTCTTTTTTTGCAAATTAAACTAGCCTGTGGTGTGCAAACATTTTTCTAGGCTTACTAACCCCCACCACCACCACCTTTCTTCCACCCCAGTGAGTATGCATCTCTCTTCCTAGTCTCTGTATCACTTTGGGACCTAACGAACTTCAGGAAAGTGTGCTAAAGGCTAAGACTTTGCTGCCTGTCTCTTCTCTCTTCTAATCCAAGGGTTCACTTCATACATTATCAACATCTGTCTTTACTCACCTAGTGTCTCCACTTTAAATGCTGTTCTCCTCACTAATAAATGTAAGTGCAAGTCCCACTGATATTTTTTTAGAAGCATAGTGATCTTCTGCTCCTGGCTCTGCCTGCTCAGTTCATTCTCACTTTGCTTGGCCTCCCTCTGCTCCCCTACCCTACTCCCATTCTCACCCCCCACTTTCTTTACATATATACTCACACACCACAGCTATTTCTTCTATCCAACCAATCACCCTCTCTAACTAAACACCTGCTTCACTCCTATAACCACTCCCACCTATCTCTCCTCCCTTACATTCTTAGTACTCCCCCTTCCCCTCCTCACTAACACCTACTTTTCATTTCTAGTCACACCCTCTCTGCTTTCTCTGCTTTCACTATTCTTATTCACTGCATTCTTGTCTCATCTACCACTCTTCCCTCTCGCTACCTACTCTCTGGTCATGTGGTCACTCTAACTCTTCACCACCTTTCTCTCCTTCCTCTCTCAACAATCTCTTACCATTCATCACTTTACTACCAATCTCCCTCACATATTCTTTCCTATACTCCTAACACTCATACTATCTCTTCCCCACAATTAATCTCACCATCTCTCTTCCCTATTTCACTATCTGACCTCTTCAAAGTTCCTACTTGTTCTAACTCATCTCTCTCCTCTGGTCAGAAACCTATATTTTCTACTACCCTGAACTTACTCTCTTCTCTTCTCTTCTCACTGTCTTTGACACTCTTCTTTTGGATGGAGACATCTACCCCAACCCAGGGCATCCCACCTCTTCCTTGCACAGTATCATTACTCATATCCCTCCCTCTCACTTACCCCTTCCTACCAGTAATTCCCCATCCAAACCTCTAAAAATCTCCTCTCTAAATATTCAAAGTATTGTAAATAAGGTAACAGACCTGCACTCCTGGATATCTAACACATCTCCTTACATTCTTGCCCTATGAGAAACTTGGCTGAAACCTCACATCCTTAACACAGAAATACTACCTCCAGGTTTTAGCATCTTTCGCTCAGCTAGAACCAATAAATGGGGAGGGGGTGTTGATATCCTCTACTCTGAGCAGTCACAGTCCAGTTAGAAAAAGTTGCTCCAGAAAATAAACAGACATGATAACTTAGTTTTTAATTTATCTCATTACCAGTTGACAGAAAACGAGTTTGTGGTATTGAACTTAGATTTTTACCAGCAGGTTCAATAGCTATACCATAAACTTTATAAGAACTAAAGGTATTTACTAGACAGTTAAACTTGAAATTAATATGTGATATTAAAAATTATACAGATCAATGATTGATGAAGAGAACAAGCACTTTTGTTCCAGTAAATAATCCATTAATTTCAGCATTTGAGAATGCTTGTGAGAATGAAATATATGAATTATATGGTACAAAACAAAGAAATATGTACAGTAACTCAAAAAATGAACAAAAAGTTGCAATGAAATCTTTAGTTGACAATAAAGAAATAATAAAAAAAATGCAGGTAAAGGAGAGGACATAGTAGTTATGAATACAAGTTATTGTAATGAAACAATGATTGAGATGTTGTTAAACATAGCTTAGTACCAACCTATGAACCTATGAACCCTTAAATCCATATAATTATATACAAATATGAAGAAAATATGTCATAAAAATAATTAGGGAAGTAAATGCAGCAGTTTATAACATGCATTTAAATGGAGAAATAACACTAGCTATACTTGGATATCTACAGATCCCATCTGCTAAGATACCTGCAATATATGGTGTACCAAAAATACCTAAATCACCTATGTGACCTATTGTTTCTGCTAGAGGATGGGTGACAGAACCAATCCTGAAATTCTTAGAAATAAGATTGAAGGCAACTCTAGAAACAAGTAGTTACATAAAGGATTCCTTTGACTTCCTATATCAGCTTTATGTATGGTCGACTGAGAAAAATGTTAAAGACTGCTACTTTGTTACAAACACTTGATGTAGATTCTTTATTTACATCCATACCTAATGACTTAGGAATATAGTTTGTTAGGAAATATACAAGATCAGAAGTTTCTTCTGTAAAAATGAATATTAATGTTTTATGTGATTTATTACATATTGTGTTGACTAACAATGTTTTTATATTTCAAAATAAGAACTATAATCAGGAAAATGTTGTAGCCATAGGTACTCCCATAGCTAACACCTATGCTAATAATGTAATGAATACCTGGGAGGCTGAATATGCATTGTCAGAGAAAAATAATTAATTTCACAAACAAGTGGTATTTTAAAAAAAAGGTATGTGGATGATGTGTTTATCATATGGGATGGCAAGTTAACTGTGTTATATGAGTTCATAGCATATATACATACTACAAACTAATTTTTTAACATTTTAAAAAAATAGTGCACTATACTGAAATAGATGTTTTGGACATAACCATTAGTAACAATGAAATTACAAAGATAGACACATTATTATATATGAAAAATGCAAAAAGAAATACATATTTACATTGTACAAGCATGCATCCATCATTTATATTTGACAACAGTGCTAAAAGTTGCAAAATTAAATATGAAGGGCAAAAATATGGGAAGTCAATTGGAGGATATGGTGGGTGAATTTAATAAGGGAGGTTATAATAATAGAAGACTAGTAGACTTTATAAATAGTATAAAGAATGAAAGAGAATGGGGAGCAAAACCCATATTCTCAGAATGGATAAGTGAAGAACAGAATAGTAATCGAGAAAGTAGTAATAAAAGGGGATGTAGATGCATGTTTATGCATAACAGGAGAACTAGAGATGTGAAGAACATTGCTGGAAGACAGTGACATATTTTACAGCAGGTTCCACAATTAAAATAAATTGTGGAAGGAGGACCTAGTTTTGGATATATGAAATCACAAACCTGAAAAATAGGTTATGCTATAAGGAACAAATAAAGACAATCATGTTAAAAGAGAAATAAAGGCACACGTATGTATGAGGTAATTCTATTGTAAATACATATATAAATTTATTTTTATTTATTTATTTTACATTTGTTGACCGGGCTAGTCTGGCTGGATACATGTCCATTTTCAGCAGAGGCCCAAGGAGAAAAGCTCCACTAATAAACTAAATGACTAACAAATAACAAGTAAATAGTAATGCAAAGGCAATTTAAACAAGAAATAAACAGCAGTACGGAATCATTATAACTTAAAATATTTTCTATAGAAAGACTGCTAAAAAAGAATGAAGAAGGGAGAAAAAAGGAACAGGTGGGGAGTTTGTAAAAATTTAGAGATATTAGCCAGTAAGTAGCAGACATATTGTGATGAGTACTACTTTTAGGATAGAGATTTGCATGCAGGAAGTCAGGAACTAGGTAAGATACAAGGAGAGAAGACAGGTTACAGAGATAGAGGAGACTAACATAAAAAGAGGAAGATAGGAGTAATAAACAGGCTGGTGGGTTGCTAGGTCTACTTCTTGGAGGGATAGAAGTAGTTAAATAGGGTAGGTAGAAGAGCAATGTAGGGTGTGGGAGAGAGTGATTGTTTCTTAAGCTCAGTCAGGATTTGAGCAGGGGCATAGCCAGTGAGATTGCAAATGTTTCCTTATTTGTTTTTTGAAAAGGTGGGATGAGCCTAAAGTGGTTAATTCTTTGGGAAGTTTATTCCAGTGAGATCCAACAGTATTGGCAAATAAGGAGTCACCTGCTTTATTGCAGGATTTGAGTGTAAAACCAATAAAAAACCAAAGGCAACTCCCAGCAAAAAGACCAATAACCAGGAAAACAGCAGCTCTGGGAATAAAACAAATGGAGTTGACTGTATCAGTCCAATTTGGTGTACGAAGTCAAGCATAAAAACGGATCCAAAGCCAGGAAATGTAAATCACATAAACGCCTTTTATTCTACTAGTACGTTTTCGTCCTTCCACACAAAGCGACTTCATCAGATGTAACAAAAAACACACTCCCTTAACATCCATTTATATACCTATTTACATTAATTGCTTAATTAAAACCATCATTTATTCAAATAAATTAGTTTAAAAACAACCTATCAAATCTCAACATTCATGAATATTTAATCAGAGGCTTTCTTCTAACCTAAAAGTCATACAAAACTATTAATGCCCTTTCACAAAAACATATTGCAACCAAGAATAGATTATATGGTCATTGTCAAAAGTCATGCTTGTTGTAAAACAATTCTGTGGTAATAATAAAATCATTTCTAAATTAAATTTGTGATGTTTTCTTATGAAAAAATTAAAAATAGAGTTAACATTCAAAATGAAAGGTATAATGCAAATACTCATATTTCATAAAAATATATATTAATTAAAATTATTACATTAAATATCATACTTCATAATTTTGCTGATCTTAATTTCAGTAGTGGCATGATGGAAATAAATTCATTTAGGCCAGGGTGATTGGTGGCATTTAAGTTTAATTGCCACCAAAGTTCTCAGAATTCAATTCTCTCTTCCCATGGCCCTCCTCTACCATCTACTTTAACCTGTTCTAACACTATGAAAAGGAATTTGGCATCAAGACAAGTAGTTGAGTGTTTATAAAGTGCGCTAGTGTCTTTCTTAATAGAGATGTCATAATAGTGCTCGTAAATCCTCCTTTTTAGCTTTCTTTCTGTTTTGCCTATATAGAAGGATTTACACACTATGCACCAAGCCAAGTAAACTAGTCCTTTAGACTCACAATTGTGGTATTCATTGCTACCTAGCCATTTATTCCTACTTTCCAAGTAGAATTTTTCTACATTCATAATATACTGGCATTGGTTGCACCTACCACATTTGTAGGTCCCAAACTTATTCCTGTTAGGTTTGGTGGGTTTATTTTCCAGAAGTAATCTTAAATTCCTGGAGTTTTTAAATGTTATTTTTTGTAAACCTCTAGGTATTTTTTCAATGTCTGTAATGGACGTAAAATGTTCCCATTCCTTAAGAAACTTTTTCTTTATTATATTATTAAGTCCATTATACTCTAGTATTAAGGTTTTCTCAAAACCAGAAACATTATTTTCCTTTTTTGTAAATTTAGTTCTTTCTAAATGGGTAGTATTTATAATAGGTTTAAGTCTATCAATTCTACCCTTAACTACTTCTTCCCTTATTTCCCTAATGAGTTTATGGGGGTATCCCCTTTCCAGAAACATAGATTCTAACAAGTTACACTCCTTCTCAAAATCTTCCTTTCTACTGGTCATATGACTCCCTCTAACGAATTGTCCTTTTATTATATTCTTTTTACAATGTAGAGGGTGTGCACTATCATAGTGCAGAAAGGAATTACAAAAGGTGTTTTTTCTAAACACCCTAGTCTCTAACTTGTTATTATATTTGTAAATTTCTACATCCAAATATTGTACCTTGTTTTCTGTAATCTTGTGAGTAAATTTTAAAAAAGGACTGGTTGTATTAAGCCATTCCAGGAATTCCTCTAGTTTTTCTCTACTACCATTCCAAAATATTATGATGTCATCTAAAAAGCGACGGTATAACTTCCAATACTTTCTAAATTCGGTAGTTTCAATATTTTCTTCCTCCCACCTGGTGAGAACTAAATTAGCAAATGTGGGGGCACATGCTGCCCCCATAGCAACTCCTTGCCGCTGTTGGTAAACTTCCCCTTTGAAGTATAGGAAGTTATTCCGTAGCACTAAATCCATAAGCCAAGTGGAAGTAAGTTTTTCCTTCTGACTCAAACTATCTTCCTGATATATTGTATCTTCGAACATCTTTATACCTTCAACCCAGGGTATTGAGGAGAAGAGGTCAATGATATCAATGGTCACAAAAATAGTTTCCTCATTGTATAGGTCTATTGTTAAGGTTTTTAATAAGTCCCAAGAATCTTTAA
Source organism: Protopterus annectens (assembly GCF_019279795.1). Taxonomy (NCBI): domain Eukaryota; kingdom Metazoa; phylum Chordata; order Ceratodontiformes; family Protopteridae; genus Protopterus; species Protopterus annectens. The sequence goes on from NC_056731.1 coordinate 419,378,310, forward strand.
GTATTAAGGTCTTACCCATCCAAATATGTTTAAGCTTGAAATCAATATATTTCGCTAATGGTTGAGTCTTGGACCCCTCAGCAGAAACAATAGGCCTAAATGGGGGGTCCGTTTCATTTCTATGAATTTTTGGGATTCCGAATAAGGATGGAATTCTGGGTTTCTCCACCTTTAAATACTTATATGTTTTGAAGTCAATTAATTCCTCCTGCATCATATCAAATAACCCAGAATCTATCTTTTGATAAGCTATATTAACTTTGTTAATAGATACTGTGGAATATTTTTCTTGGTCCCAAAGAATGTTATTAATTTTACTTTCATATTGGATGGATTCCATTATAACTACCCCTCCCCCTTTGTCTGGTTTCATAACCCTGAGGAGGTTTTGATTCCTTAATTTCTCCAGACAATCCTTTTCTCCTAAATTCAGGTTGTTTTTATATCCCTTATAATAGGAGTCAACTTTTCTAACTTCCTTGTCCATTATTTTTTCAAAGTTTTTAAGTTGAGGATGCAAAGGTGGGTTATAGGTAGTTCTTCGTTTTAACTCATTTTTGTCATCACTCATATTGCCCTGGTCTTTAGGTATAATTAGGTCCAGGTTAATTTTTCTTAAGAACATTTTGATGTCCATTAGTGATTTAGCTACATCACCTTTGTTAAAGGGAATAAATTTAAGTCCCTTTGATAACAAGTCAAAATGTTCCTTCTCCAGAACCAAACCACTAAAGTTGTATATAGTAAAGTTGTTGTACGTAAATTTGATGTCATTGTGTGTAACTATGTCCAATGTGTCTGGGTTAGGTGAGGCGGTGGGCTGAGGTGTATCTAGTAACGTCCTCTCCCCCTCCTCCCTCCCCTCCCCTGAAAATTTTGTTGTTCTGGTTGTTGTCCCCTTCTACTTAATAACCTCTCTGACCTCCTTAATGGTGGAAACTCCTGGTCATAATTAGTCTGATCTTCCCCACTATTGTTAAAAACCTCATATCTCTCTTCTTCTCCTTCATTATTATATACATTATACTTATTCCACCCTTCCTTATAATATTCTCTTCTAACTGGTGGTTTTGGGTAGCATGTATTATTTTTGTATTCTAGAATATCTCTTTCTAACTTCTTTAGTTTCCTTTTTATGACATCATTACATTTACTTTCAATGTCCTTCCTCAAATTAAAATACTTAATTTTCTCCTCATTCACAGAGAATAACAAATCACTTTTGATACGTGAATCAAGTTCATTAATATCTTTAAGAAGTATGTCCATAACATGGTTGTTATTCTTAATCATAAGTTTTAAAACATTTAAACCACAGTTGTTAAAAACACTCAATAATTCTTTATGAAATTCCGAACCAGTAATCACATTATTAGGGAATTTCCAAAGCCTAAGGCCTTTTGGAACAATTTCTTTGTACACACATTCATTTAAATATTCATTCTCTATTTTTAAATGTCTATATTTACTCATAAGTCTAGATAAATCATTTAACATCAACATATAGGTATTGTTGTTATGCTTAGAATCGGGAATGTTAAAGTTCGCTTTAAAGTCACATTTGTAATTTAACCATAAATGTAAGTCTTCCGTTTGGGAAGGAACGTTTCCAGTACCTGCATTGTGCCTGCGAGTCTCAGGCATACTCCTAGCTGTACTCCCCTTATCCAAAACAGTACCGGTTTGTCCCTCCTGGTTCTGAAGAGCAAGTGGTGTGTTTAACGGATTACAGAGATAGAGGAGAGTAACATAAAAAGAGGAAGATAGGAGTAATAAACAGGCTGGTGGGTTGCTAGGTCTACTTCTTGGAGGGATAGAAGTAGTTAAATAGGGTAGGTAGAAGAGCAATGTAGGGTGTGGGAGAGAGTGATTGTTTCTTAAGCTCAGTCAGGATTTGAGCAGGGGCATAGCCAGTGAGATTGCAAATGTTTCCTTATTTGTTTTTTGAAAAGGTGGGATGAGCCTAAAGTGGTTAATTCTTTGGGAAGTTTATTCCAGTGAGATCCAACAGTATTGGCAAATAAGGAGTCACCTGCTTTATTGCAGGATTTGAGTGTAGCTACTAGAAGTTTGTTGGCTGAGCGAAGGGAAGTAAGATTTTTGTATGGGGCGATAAGGTTATTAAGTATGGGTGTATTAGAGGGGTAATGGAGAATTTTATAAGTGATGACTAATTGCTGTAGGAGAATTTGATTCTGTAGTTCTAGCCAGTTAAGGTTTTTGAGATTATGACAATGGTGAGTTCGATATGGGGAACCAGTGGCAAAACTGGCAATACTATGGTAGGCTGTGGCTAGTTTCTGGTGGTTAGCTTTTGAAATGTTAATAAATGAGGGGGAGGCATATAGTAGTGTAGATAGGAGATGAGTTTGGGCTAGAGACACTCGGGTAGCTGCAGTAAGAAAGGGCTTAAGTCTATAAAGGGTACCTATCTTTTTATTAACAGCCTTGATGGTTAGATCAATGTGACAGTCAAAGCTCAGTTGATTGTCTATAGTAACGCCTAGGAGTTTGGTGGAACAGTCAGGATTGATGATAGTGCCATTGCCAGACATAATGGAAAATGAAATTGGGGCAGATTTAAGGGTCGGTGTGAAGAGTAGTAATTTGGTTTTTTTGGGATTAAGGAGGAGACAGATATGTTGGAACCATTTTTCTGCTGCAGTAAAGATTTTCTGGGTGGAAGAGTGGAGTTCTCCAGAAGATGAAGCAGAACAGATGAGAGTTGAATCATCTGCATACTGAATACAAGTGGATGTTGGAAGTGAAGTAGCCAGGTTATTTATAAATGTAGAGAAGAGGAGGTGACCTAAGATGGATCCTTGAGGAACACCAATAGTGACTGGGAGCTGGGAGGATATATGGCTGTCCCAGAGGACAGCTTGTTTTCTATCATTCAAATATGAGTTAAACCATTGTACTGCTGAAGAGTCAAGTGATAGTGATGTCAAAGTATCTAGGAGTAGTTGATGGTTAACCATATCAAAGGCTTTTGAGAGGTCTAGGAATAAGGCAGAGGAGAAAAGGTTGTTATTGCGATTTTTGTTTATTATGTCGGTGAAGGAGAGAAGGGCGGTGGAAGTACTATGGTGCGGCCTAAAACCATGTTGCAAGTCTACTAGTAGGCTATTTTGCAAGAGATGATTTAGGAGTTGATGGTGAATACAATGTTCCATGATTTTAGAAAGAGGAGATAGTAGGGCTATGGGTCGGTAGTTAGAAAGTTCATTAGAGTTACCTCCTTTATGGAGGGGAATAATATAGGAGACTTTCCAGCAGGATGGGATAGTAGATTCGGTTATTGTTCTGTTAATTAAGATTGAGACTGGGTAAGCTAGTTCTGATGCTGCTAGTTGTAGGTATTCAGCTGGCAGTTTGTCGGCTGAAGGGGTGCAAGGTTTAAGTTTAGAGAGTAACTTACGTATGTGGGATGTGGAGACTGTGCTAAATTTTAGAGTGGGGTGTTATTTTGAGGAGAGGTGTTTTGAGGGAAGGGGAGTCATGGTGTTTGCTAGAGAGGTGACTGTTTCAGAGAAGAAGTTGTTAAAGGTATCGGCTATTATGTCGGGTGGAGTTTGAGCTAAGGTAGCAGGTGTGGGTGTTTTGGTATTCCCTGGATGTAGCAGTTTATTGATTTCTGACCAGAATTTTTTGGGGTTGTAATTTTGGTTTTGTTGATATTGAAGGTAATAGTTTTTTTTTATCAAGATGGGTGAGTTTTTTTGTAGTATTTCTAAGGTGTTTGAAGTGTAGAAGGTCAGTAGGGTTTTTAGTGGTTCTCCATTTAGTCCAAATTTTATTTCTATCTAGCATAGTTTGTTTGGTTGTTTTGGAAAGCCAAGGGGCAGCTTTGGAGCTTATTCTAATTAATCGGGCAGGGGCATGCTGCTGTAGAATTTGTAGGAAAGTGTTATTGAAATAGGCAACTGCTTCGTCAAGTGGGAGGTGTTTTAGAGTTGACCAGTTGCATACCTTGAGGTCATTAAGGAAAGAGGACAGGTTAAATTTTTTTTTGTTGCGTACAGCACGATAAATAGCTTGCTTGAGAGTATTATCTTTTTGTTTAGTGATATAGGTAAGGAGATGGTCACTAATATTGTCTGGGAGTATTCCAGTCTTATAAGAATGGGGATTATTGTTAATCAATATCCAGTCCAGGATTGCTTGTTTATTGGTTGTTTTGTCAATTCTAGTTGGGGAGTTAATAGTTTGTTGAAAGTTAAAGAGATTGAGGTGAATGGTAGGTTTGGGAGAGATGCAGGAGTTCCAATCAATATTAAAGTCACCTAAGATTATAGTTTCTTGAGGGAAGTTGCAGGAGACCCAACTGAGAATATTTTCAAGTGTGTTTAAGTTATTGCCTGGAGGGATGTAGGAACATATTATGTAGATGGCTTTGTTTTTGTTTAGTTGGAGTTTGGTACAGAGTATTTCAGCATTACCTAGGGAGGGAGGGAGGGAGTCCATTAAGGACACCTGTAGTTGGGATTTGTAAAGTAAAGCTACTCCTCCTCCCTTTTTGTTAGGACGATCTTGCCTTAAGGTGCTATAGCCAGGTGGAGTGATTTCGTTGTCTTTAGTACCTGGTTTAAGCCAGATTTCAGTGAGACAGAGGATATCAAAGGCATAGAAGTCAATTATAGCATGGAGTTGTGTGATTTTGTTGTTGATGCTACGAATATTAAGGTGTGCTATAGACAGGGAGTTATTAGAGAAAGGTGAGCTAGAGATGTAAGCAGTATGGTTAGAAGGGTCATGGTTGAGAGGATTATTGGGTCCAGGGTTGGGGTGGATATCTCCATGTAATAGTAAAAGGGTTTGTGGGATTGAAAATGTCTTTGTGGTTTTGGAGGGTACTAGATAGAACCGTTTCGAGGTTAGAGACCTGATGTGGTGTAATTTGTGGAATAGGGGGGGGAAGGTAGGGAGAGGATGAGAGGATGTTAGTGTGTGTTTGTTTAGCTAGAGGAAGAATGGAGGTTGTGTGTGGCTAAATTAGGAGAACTGCTAAGGGTAAGATGTTCATAGGAAGTAAAAGAATAGTGTATTAGAAGGATGTTAAGGAGTAGCAGAAGATAAAGAAGTTTAAGGCTTAAAGCCATGTTTTTAGTGGGGTGAGGTTAGGAAGGTTGGAACTAGCAGGAATAAGATGTTAAAGAGTGAGTTAGGGCAATTAGAAAGGGAATATGATGAGCGGGGTGTGGTAGTAGGATAGGAGTATAGAGTTAATGAGTGTAGGTGGGGCAAGTGATGTGATAGGAGCAGAGTGTGTTGGGGGTGTGGTCAAGGAAGTATAAAGGTAGGACCCCTGGGGGTGGGTGGGAATTGGGGTAGGGAGTGGAGTGAGGACCAGGGCGAACGGAGCGGGAAGAGCCAGTGAGGGGACCAAAGGCAGTAAAACAATCAGAGAAAAAGAGAGAAGCACTATTTATGGTGAAGGGTAAGAATAAAAACTATAGGGTAGAGTGCAGGGAGGAAAGAAGTTGGGTTTGGGAGATAAGACCAAGTATAAGGTAGCTAAGTGAAGTAGCAGAGTAGGGTGCAGTAGATTAGAATAGTATGGGCAGTACTAGGGGATAACAGGAGGCAGAGTTCTACTGCGAGGATAAGGGAAAACCTGAGGTTTGTAATAGAGAGGGCGCCACCTAGTGGCCAAGTTCAGGAATACCAAGAGACAGGGCAAGCAAAGAGCTCACAAAGTGCTGTATCTCGGTAAGGGGGAGAGTTGCCACAGGGATGGTGTTGAAGAAAGGAGGGTAAGAGAGAGTGCCTTAACCGCTACTATAAGAGGAGGAGGGGGGAAGGGTAGGCTGCTGGTTAACCTGGGAGGGAGGTAAAATAACCTGGAGAATACAGTTAGAAAATGCAATAGTAGGACATACTTTCCAACAGCGACTATGTTGGGTAGACAGTCTTAGTGGGGAGGACGTTTAAATCTTATTCAGGATTATGTTCTTTAATATGGATTCCACAGGGCTTCTTTAGCAAGGGTAAAGGCAGGAACCCAGGTGTATACGGTTTCCAACAGCGACTATGTTGGGTAGACAGTCTTAGTGGGGAGGACGTTTAAATCTTATTCAGGATTATGTTCTTTAGTTAGTTGATAAAGAAAACCAGATTAGGCATCCAGTTGGTGAAAAACAGCTTATATTACTATTTTATGTGAATTATGAAAAATTAATCAGAAGTTAAAAGAGTGCATAGGTGGTCATTTGTCAGATATAAGAAGACAGAAACAAAATGCATTAAAAAACATATGAAAGAAACTAGTGATAGACACTCCTTTATATTTATGGTCTTACAGGTCACTGAAGAACAGATAAGAGACAGAGATATAATAAATGTAACAGAAAAAGGAAGAATACAAATAGATTGTTAGGCATATGGCATATAAACATCCTGGATTAAATGGTATGGTTAGTATTAAACTTAAATTAAGAGAACTATATTACTTAGTTAAATAGTACAGCATTAAGTAAAATGGTGCAATATTGCTTTAAGAATTTTATTGTGAACAATTTGTATGGATCATGTGATTTTTTTTAGTTGATTTTATATCATGGTTTTAAGAATGTTATATAAGTATGAATTGTACTCTTAGAACAGTTTATTGCCTGATGAAGCATTGATTGTGAAACTGTGAGATAGCATTAATAAATTACATGCTTTTTATTCTACAAGTAGTTCTGGATATCCTTGTATTTGGTTTTATTTATCTCTTGGATTATCTGGGTTTATAGCCAAGCACTACTCCCTTTTTTGATATCTATTGACATAATCTAGAGGACACAGTACTTAACATAAGCCCCACTGCAGAAGTCTGACTTTTACACTGTGACAGTGCATTGTAGATAGGATTTGTGTCTAATTCAGTGTCAGAGAAGATTTTGGAACATTGATGTTTTTTTGTAAATCTATATTTGTTGATATGATGGAATAAATGCAATGTTATGATCAACAATACATGCAAACTGCTGACTGATGTCATCTATGCTGTTACTAATGTATACTGTCAAATTGAGAGTGACATGCACCTACCTGTCTTGTGTATATGAGATACACACACTTGTGAAACACAGAATGGGCATCAAATCATTCATGGATCATCACGTTATGATGATGGTGTAAAACTTAATGAATGGTACTGATATTAGCAATGGCATGTGCTCATGTATGATCAATGTGGACTGTCAATACCAAGCAATAGATAATGGGCAGGATTCACGAAGGCTTGCATGAAGTGTAAGAGACGTGTAACACTCCATGCAAGCCTCGCGATCCAGGAACAGCCCTAAACTCCGTGTAAGAGACCAGCTAAAACGTCTCTTACACGGAATGGGCGTGGACATGCTAAATACATCACTTGCAGCCGAAATGTATGCAAATTAGGTATATTAGCGATCCATGAAGCAGAAACCAGCCCGTGTAAGAGACGTTTTAGCTGCAGAAATGTACTCAGTTGACAACTGAGTACATTTCTGCAAATTTCACAACGGAGCCATGTCAGCTCCAAATAAAGGGTGCATATGTGTCAGGCAGCATGCCAATGGCCAAATATGTGGCCATTGGTAAGGTAACCTGATGCAAAAATATGATTTTTTTTTTTCGGCGATGTTTAAACCCAGCGCAGCCCCGCGCAAACGGGCTGCGCTGTATAAAACATAAAATGAAGGTTATAAACCCACAAATGTGGTTTTATGCAATACATGGAATGACAATGCAGGGACCAGCAGACCAAAAACAACATGGCCACCGTGTAGTGGTTGCTAAGGGGGGAAGCTGAGTGTAAGAAATGTAACTAAGCATTAGTAGGCAATCTCATGTAAATGAGGGTTCGGATACTGAATCTCACAGTCACATAGCAAATGAGCACAGTCTGAGTAGTGTAAGAGATACATAAGGGGGAGGAATAGAGTAGGAGATAGGTGACATCACAGGGAGGAATGGTAAAAAGAAATGCAGTTCATTGGAGGTCAGTGTAACATGACAGATGACAGACACAGATCAGGGAAAGAGGAGTGCCACAAGATAAGTGTGGGAAAGTCAAGAAATGGAAGGTGTACACTGTTACTTACACTAAAGTTTCTTGCTGGGCGTGCATGCGCACATGTGCATGCCATGAAGCGTGAGTAGGGCAGTGTGTGCGCGTGTAAGGCAGACTGAGCTAGTGGGAGCATGTGGGTAGATGTTTAACACTGTTTGCGCTGGTGTGCACACGTGTAGGGCAGGCTGAGCATGTAGGAGGCTGTTGGCAGACTTGTAACACAGTTTGTGTGGGTGTGCGAGCGTTTTAACCCGAATAAGTAGATTCTGAACCGTGTAAGCACGTGTGAGTGCGTGTAAGCCACTGTGAGCGTGTTTCTGCTTGTATGCACGTTGCTCCCCCCTGAGGAAACAGAAAGGAAAAAGGACGCAACAGAATTAGTAGGAAGCTAGCAGGGATTACTGCTGAAGCTAGCAGGTGAAAACAATTAGAAGCAGGCAATTACACAGGCAGAATAGTAGCCCAGCCCAGCACTTAAAACTCTGCAAACAGTAGTGCAGGATGTTTCTCTTAAGAGACACTGCAAGACAGGAGTAAGCTAATAGAAGTGAAAACTGAAAAAGCTTCACTCAGAGCAGAAATGTTAGGGGCTGCCATAGCTGTCATAATGAGACATAGGCGACTTGCTGAGGGTGGTGACAATGCAGATGGTGCCAGACAACCCACAGTGAGGAGACAGAGAAGAGTGTACAGGCCCAGGGTCACCTACCATGGGTTACATGAGCTGGAGATAGTAGAGCGCTATAGAGTGGACAGAGAGCTCCTGCAGCAAATAGTTGAGCTGTGCAGGCCACGCCTCACACACAGAACCAACAGAGGGGAACCCATCCCAGTGGAAACCAAGGTATGTGTTGGCCTAAGAATACTAGCAGCAGGTACCTTCCAGAGACCAACTGGCGATATGATGGGGATATCACAGGCATCAGCCTCCAGGGTACTGCACCAGTTCCTGGATGCCATGGCAGCACATGTCAGTGATCATGTATATTTCCCCAATGCCCGTGAGGTATTGGCCAGCAATATGAGTCTCTTCCAGCAAATAGCGGAATACCCTGAGATAGTGGGTGAAATAGACTGCACCCACATACGCATCAAAGCACCAGCCAGTGAGCGGGTCAGGGCCTACATTAACTGCAAGGGCTTCCCCTCCATCAACTGCCAGGTTGTGTGTGATGCCCAGGGCATAATAATGAATGTGTGTGCTGGCTGCCCTGGGAGTTACCATGATTCCCACATCTGGCATTTGACGCAGCTGTACCAGACATTTGCCAATGGGGACATCCCACACGGACACCTAGTGGGGGATGCAGGTTATGCACTGGAGCCATGGCTGATGACACCCATCAGAAATGCACACACACTTGAACAGGAACGCCATAATGAGGCACATGCACAAACACGTAATGTAATAGAGCGTGTGTTTGGGCTGCTGAAGTCACGGTTCCGGTGTTTGGACACATCTGGTGGAGCCTTGCAGTACACACCAACTACATGTACCCAAATTGTCATGGTATGTGCTATGCTACATAATATGATCTTGCGAAAACAGCTGCAGCAGGACCAGCATAGGGCTGGGCCAAACAGCCCCCCACCATTGTCAAGGCCATCACAGGCAGAGCATGACTTGGAGGAGGAACAACCTGAGCCTGCCCCAGTAGGCAGAAGGAGGCGTGCCCAGTATGCCCTGGCCTTGGCAAAGAGGCAACGCATAGCACATACACTGGCTCAGTAGGAACCCTGGGAATGATACCCCCTCTGACTCATTCAAATAATAACATGGATGCCTAAAATGACATGACCTGCTCACAAACATGTATCGGGAAGTGTAATATGTGCATCCAATAGAGGCAGCCCTGCAGCACCACCTGAGGCATGAATGCCATGTGTTAAGTAATGTAACACCATGTACTATATGCACACCTGAGCACCCTGACTAACATCCACCCTCACCAAGCATGAAGCCACAGAATGACAATGGGATGATCAAGTGCAATAACTGGCTGAAGTAATGCAGTTAGTCAAAGGGGAGCCAATGTGCTTCAGGCTGGGAAGACATGCGGAGCATGACATGATGCACCACCTGCTAGGGGTGGCATGCACCTATCATTCCATGCCCCATGGATACTGGCAAAGGCTGTCAGTACCCACAGCATGCCATGAATAAGTAAGTCTCAAAACACAAACCCACCTTCATAGGTACCACAAGGGATAGGAACCTAGATGTAATGCTACCCAATGCCAGAAGTCTAAACAGCAAAATGTGTGCAGTGTAATGCACACAGTATGGAGAATGTAGATATCAGTCCTGTAATAGAGAACTGGGTCAAGGCTCACATCAGCACCCTAACACTACCAGGTCACACCTCATACTGTGCTGTACAGCCACAAAATATGGAACAAGCTGCAAAAGGAAGGTGACTAGCAATAAATGTCAAGGATAACCACACCCCCATGTTGGTACCACAACAAGAAGCAGCATGGATTAGCCATGGTCAAATACCAATGGCTAAAACTGCCTCCCAGTATATAGCCTGCTGCAGACTACTGTCCTAATACCAGGAACTGTACCTGGCCTATGTTGGAATACATGAATATATCATGCCCCCCAAACATTATATTGCTTGAGTGAAAATACCCAGACATACACCGGGAGCATTATACTAGCACCAACACAGTCAGAGAAAAGTTCCCAGAATCCATAAACAAAAATGCCCAGGAACAACGTACAACTCCCACAAGAGGGGTAAGCATACTGGATGTGATAATCAGCAACATGTGTACTGGATGGCAAGATGAGAAGTGTATCCTTCACTGGTAAGACCAGACCATAGAGTAATCACACTGGATATGCACATCCCGACCCCAGTCCCTGGCCGGAATACCACAGTGAAAAACATGTGTAAAGCATAGGTTTCAGCCCTCCAAACCGATGTGGAATCCACGAAAGGCCCTGTGCAAGTGCAGAATATGGGACACACCGCAGAACATGTTATACAGGCATTCCATGAATACAGCCAGGAATGCTTGGAGTATGCAATCACAAATAACAACAACACACAATGCCATACACGCAGGCATCCTGCATGCTGGACTCCAGCCATTACCAAACCGTGCAAGAGAATGAGGAAGCTACCACATGATAGAGCAAACATAAAAAGGGAAGTAATCACTGACCAGTAGTATGGCAATAACATATGTCCACACATACAATCCACTAAGTCCAGCCACAACAAGTAGAATCTGTGAATCCAGAGGCAATATGACACCTGTCCCAAGTACACAGGCAACCACAACTCCCCCCAATAAATACAAATATATGTGATAGATGCAACCATGCATCCAAACCAGAGGTTGAGCTCCCCCAACTCATTACTGTCAAAACTAGTCAGGAGGAGAAGGTAACCACATACACCACAAACCCAGTCCCACATAGACCTACCACAACTGTAAACCAAACACATAAACACAGAAAAACATTCCCGGAGGCCCTAATTACAAACGTACCACACCAACAGAAGCCTCCAAAGCAGATCACAAGCAACCACAACCTCCAAACATAGCACATGCAACATATAGTACACAAAGCTGGTGTGCCAAACAGTCACAGGCCAGAAGGAGAAACAACATGCCTGATACAGTTGTAATAGGTGTCTGTATAGGCAGACACACTGCTGTCCCACTCACCAGACTGAACAAGGGAAAGGGTAGAGTAAGCTGCCTGTAGGCTGCCACAAATTGCCACATAACACAAGTATGCAGGTCACCCCAAAGCAAGCAGAAATATGATGCACTCAATGTCCATGCTGGTGTGAATGACCTGAGATGTACCTCCCTGGTCTACATGACAAGAGACATGGATGATCTCTGAGTATGTACCCCAGGCCGGTATGACACTGGCTGTGTGCAGCATCCAACCCTCACCAAGAATGATGCCACAGTACAAACACAGAATGATCATGTTTAACAGCTGGCACAGTTACAGCTGTCAGTCCAAGAGGGTCTAATGTCTGTCTGCTTGAGATGTCAAGCATGACAAGCCATGCTGCTGTTCCAGGGATGGCTTGCACCTGTTACCCCTGTGTGTCTGGATACTGGATAAGGCCTTTGCCACCTCCATAGAGCCGTATGTAGGCAAGGCCAAAAAGACTACCCACCACCCTAGAAAACATAAGTGGTAAGAAACATAAGGGTAATGCTGACCAATGCCAGATGTGTAAACTGCAATATGCATGCCCCTGAGGCACTTCCCATTATGGAGAACATCGATGTCTGTGCAGTGACAGAAGCCTGCTGCAAGCCTAGTGATAGCACACCAGCACTACCAGGTTATACCACATATCATGCGTTATGGCCCCAACACCTGGACCAAAACATCAAAGGAGGGGGAGTATCCATATGCAGCACAGACACCCATATGGCCAGGTAACTGACAATGCACAAATCAGCGGAGACCACCCATGTGCACCTAAGTGTAGTCAAAACTGCTGTACAGTCTGTAGCATGTGACAGACCACACTCTCACACACAAGAACTCCACCCAGACATCTTGAAGACACTGGACAGTATGAATGTCCCACCAAATACCAGACAAGGTACACACAAATTACCACATAGGTGGCAAACCATTATGTATGCAAGGAGTAATCAGGGACCTAGGGACACAAGTCGACAGTAATCTGTCATGTGACACTCACAATGCCAATGTGGCTAGGAAGATTGTCGATATTGGACACCGTATCATGAAAGGATTCACATCTACATCAACAGAGGTCACTGTGCCGCTGTACTGTTCCCTTATCAGACCCATAATCTAGTACAATGACTCATATGGGATGTACCGTACGTGACACCTGCAGCGGTTCGAAGACCTCATAGTTACCCCACCAAGAGGATAAAGGGTGTGAAATATATGTCATATGCTGCCTGGCTGTAGACACCCCAGCTGAATGCAGTCACAGACTGCCTACACAGAGGCATTGTATGTCTGTTGTACAAGGCCATGTCTAACACAGGAGTAATGGACATGCTCCACTACAGGAAATCAAAGCCATTGGAGCTGTGAGAGTGACAGATGTCAGCCTCAACACATAATGAAATAAGATGTGCTGGAGGGACAGATGCATAACCCAGAGGCTCCCCACACCCAGAAACAGGATCCCAATCCATGTTAGGCAGAGCCCCTCACTGACACCCCTCAACAGGAATATTGCCAAGTGGATGGATGATTGTACATGTATACTGGGGGTCTTCACTGTGTCACGACCAGACAGAGTCACAGTAAAGAAATTCATAAATGGCCATAATAAACACATAGCAAGGGGTGGCGAAAGACACACACACTCTGGCTAAGCTTACTAATGCCCTAGGGTGGATAGCCTAGTATGGACCCATGAACCTATGAAGATACAAATTGTACAGGACACTAAGGATAATCACAAGGCTTACTTAACTGATGGTAGGAACCATGTTGGGCATCCACAGATATGCTCCGAATCACACAGATATTACAAACAACATACCAAACACACACACATATTGCTAACATACAACCAGACAGGTGCAGTGCAAACACCCCCCCCCCCCAGAATGCAAAATATCTATCCCAGCAGACTGCTGGTCCCCTGACATTGCAGATGGTGAGGTAACAGCCATCATCTGCAAAGCAAAACACACAGCAGCAAAGATATGTGATGGTGTCCTGGGCTGAGGCCAACATGGACTCCAAGAATAATGGAATGCCAAATCACACTACTGCCCAATGTCAGCCTTACCACAGGATATGTACCCAAACAGCAGTGTACAACAACAGTGGTCCTTCACAACAAAGGTGTTGCCTGAATGGATACTGCAAACTACCACCCCAGGATCCTGACAAGCTTGGTCTGCACAGCTATGGAAAGGATCAGTATGTACCGCAGACAGAAAGCTATTGTGGACCTACTGATACTGGACCCTACACAGTGTGGCTGTCATAAATGCAGATCCTGCCCCTAAACATGTTTGACCCATTTGAAGCAGTCATTAAGGTCATTGATGAGGGCAATGTGGTCCACACAGCATAGCTGGACTGTGCATATGCTTCTAGACAATACCCTACGAGTTCAGTATGGATATGTTCACCAGCTTAAATATATACCCCTATATCAGTAGAGGGGTTGCAAACCAGACCAAGGACAGAACTGACATGGTCAGACATGCCGCATCCATGTCAGACTACAAAGCAGATATGAGTGGCATCCCACAAGGCCTGGTCCTGCCCCCCCCCGTTCTGTATATATGTCCCATAGGTATAGGCCAACATGGAAGGACTGTTACTGAACATGTATGCAGAGGAGTACAAACAGCCCACCATATCCGACCTCCAGCTGACACAAGCAACCCACAAAAGGGCTACCTACAAACAGACAACTGGAGCCATAGCCATGTCAGCAAGCTAATTGCAGAACTGTGTATAGACACCCACCGTGGATATACAGTAAGTGCCCACAAATTACCACACAGGTGTTAACCCATTACGTACCTAACATGTAATGAGAGACCTGGGGACAAAAGGTGATAGATATCCTGCACTGGACAAGCATGTGGCTGTAGTGTTCGCAGAAACATATACTATATACCCACCCAAACATGAAGGTTGGCAGATGTAGATAAGGGGATGTCACTGTGGCTCTGCAGTCATCCTCTATCAGTGTCACAATTGACTACAATAGCCCCTGCGGGATATACCTCAGCAGACACCTCCATCAACTGTAAAGTCCACAACAGTACCCCACCAGGAGTAGCAAAGAGCATGAACAGATGCCATGTGTTGCCTGAATAAACAAACTGCAGCCCCACACACTGCCATACAGCCCAACTGCAGGCAAGCTGTGCCTGATGTATGAAGCCATGTCCAACCTGGAATCAATGAACATGCTGCACCTTGTACAATCTGAATGGCAGTGAGCTATGCACATGAAAGACCTGAACCCCAGCACTGACATACATAGGACAAGCTGTACAGAATGATCCATAACACAGAAGACACCCCCACTCTTCAGTAAACTCCCGGTACAGGTCAGCCAGAGAGTCACTTATCAACACCCCTCAAGAGGAATCCTGATGAGTGGATGGGAGATGGTAGGCTAACCCTGGGTATCACTGTTATGTCAGAGGTAGACGGAGGCACAGTATACTAACCATGACATATGTCATGGCAAACTCCAGTTACAATGTGTGTCAAAGGACAAACACACCCTGTGACTAGCATCAGAAATGGCCTAGGGAACATCGCTAGTGTTTGCCAATGTCCACCCATGTTGTGGAATACACTACCAATGTTGGACGAGCCTGGTGTAGGTAGTCCATATCTGAACATAATGCAACATGGTCATATGTGCACAACTGGCCCCTACACAGTCTGTTGTGCTCACTATGAAGATGTCAAGCAGTCATAGGACTAAAGCCCAGGATACTGTCCACCACAGTGAAAGTACTGAACCAGTACACGATACGGTACTACAGTGTTAGGTCATTATGAAAGTGTGTTGACAACTGTCTGCAAAGTATCCCATGCAATCCCTGCAGGCACAGTATAATCCCTGTTGTGACAGACATGAAGCAGTTGGCCAGTTAGTACACAACATGACACCCAACACACAACCATAAACGTGATATATTGTTGAAGTTCACACACACCCAAATATGTGGTGGACTTCAGAGTGCAACATATGGAAAGCTCACACTGGGCATGCTCGCACACTTTGATAAATGAGGCATATGTCAGACAACATGCCATGGAAAGGCTACACTTAGGCCATATCTCCGTTTAGCAGTTGGCCACACATATCTGGTATTTGTACG
This sequence comes from Protopterus annectens, assembly GCF_019279795.1. NCBI lineage: Eukaryota > Metazoa > Chordata > Ceratodontiformes > Protopteridae > Protopterus > Protopterus annectens. Next base: position 419,394,196 of record NC_056731.1, read on the forward strand.
TGTCAGTCCAGGAACCAACCACAACACAGCAATCTGCCCAGTGCACACAGTAAATGACTACAGAGACATAAGTGATATAGTGGATCGCTGTCATATGCAAACATCTTCCACAGATACACAAGTTGGTCATAGGAACAGGGAATGCTATGGCAATAAAGACCTGCAAACAGTAGAACAGCACAACAAATATTGTGCATCCGACAATTGAGCATATGGGTGTAGAGGTCAATACTAGACTTGTTGCCCTAGGGAATGACAGCTCAGTCAGAGTGTGCTTGGCATCTGCATCCCCAGTACAGTAGGCTACTGTGCCACTGTAAAGTAGGTCACATAAGGCACCGTGTGAGGCTAGTGAGCTATGCCTCTGTCAAGCAGGGGCACCGTGGAGGTCCCAGGGTTTGAATGTGCTAAGCCACAGACATGTTGTCGGTGTGTGCTGGAAGAGGGTTGCTGAGGATCTCTAACAGTAAGTGGCTGTCAATAACAGACTGAGGGGAGCCCTATCTGCATTCTCTGGACAATTCCACTGTCAACACTGTGTTGTGATGATTATGTGTGAATGAAGTGCCGTGCCGGAACTGTTCACAGATGTCCTCTCTCTGTGGGCTACAGCTCTGCAATGTATTAACTCACTCTGTCTGTTGTACGGCTCATATATGGCTGGTATACACCTGACAGGTGTCTTGTTGTGGAGCAGTCATGGGTATATATGGGCTAGCATGATCAATGCAAACCGTACACATGCTCACAGAATGCAATTGTCAAGGATTATGCTGAGTGGCCAGTATAGTCCCCCAGCATGGGTCCTCTGAAGTCGTCCACCCCAGTCTTCACAAGTGTAGAGTCTGCTTGTGCTAAATACAGTTTGTGTGCAGTGACAACCTTGCCTGGGGGTGGAGATGGGATATGGATGTCCAGGGAAAGGTGGGTATGGTCAGATATCAACAATGGTGGTCTACCTCTGGTGTGTAACAGTGAGTACCCACGTTGCAGATGGACAGGTGCAATATGTATTCCCCCATGTGGCTGTGGTGTGTGGTTCTGCCATAGCACATGGACCCACAAATTGTAGTGGCTGTAGGGTAAAGTGGTAGAGGCCTGAGTAGTTCTCACACACAATATGCCTGTACCTGATGTTAACAACTGGAATGGTGTATGTGAACACCTGCATATCCTGGCACTGTTCCCAGGGAAGCTAAGTGTGTGTCCTGGATGTGGGTGTGGTGTTCTGGACTGGTTGTGTTGTGTGTTACAGGTCCTGTGGTCACGAAGCATAGTTTAGAACATAACCTGCCAGTGCGATGTGCATATCTGACCCTGACGTAGGTGGCTGCAAATGCATATATATGCTATCCCCCACCTAACAGGTAGTACTACATGTACATACCTCTGTAGAAATAAAGATGTCAGCACCCTATAAATACTGCAGGTGCAGAACAAATGCCCAGTAATTCGGATAGTGCGCTCTGCTAATGAGTCCCCCTCAAGTGTCATAATATTGTTAGGTAGGGGTTTGAATCCTGCAAATGGTGTGTGTGTGTTGGTGGGTGAGTGGGGTTTATGTGTGTGCAAGTCTGTGTGAGGGAAATGTCCCTTTTGGCAACTGGGAAAACACACTACAGGATGCACATTCCCCTTTCTAAACACTGATGATGTCAGCACCCTATAAGTACAGCAGGAGAAGGGAAACCTCACAATAATGCGAATAGCGTTTTCTGCTAATGCGTCCTTCTCGAGTGTCATAACTTAGTTAGGTAGGGGTTTGAATCCTGCAAATGTTCAGTGTGTGTGGAGGGGGTTAGTGTGTGTGCAAGTCTGTATGAAAGAAATATCCCTTTTGGCAACTAGGAGAACACACTACAGGATGCACATTCCCCTTTCTAAACACTGATGATGTCATCACCCTATAAGTACAGCAGGAGAAGGGAAACTTCCCAGTAATGCAAATAGCGCACACTGCTAATGCGTCCGTCTCAAGTGTCATAACATAGTTAGGGAGGGGTTTGAATCGTGCAAATGTTCAGTGTGTGTGGAGGGGGTTAGTGTGTGTGCAAGTCTGTATGAAAGTAGTATCCCTTTTGGCAACTAGGAAAACACACTACAGGATGCACATTCCCCTTTCTAAACACTGATGATGTCAGCACCCTATAAGTACAGCAGGAGAAGGGAAACCTCCCAATAATGCGAATAGCGCGCTCTGCTAATGCATCTATCACAAGTGTCATAACGTAGTTAGGTAGGGGTTGGAATCCTGCAAATGCTCAGTGTGTGTGGAGAAGGTTAGTGTGTGTGCAAGTCTGTATGAAAGAAATATCCCTTATGAGAACACACTACAGGATGCACATTCCCCTTTCTAAACACTGATGATGTTAGCACCCTATAAGTACAGCAGGAGAAGGGAAACCTCCCAGTAATTCAAATAGCACACTCTGCTAATGCATCTGTCACAAGTCTCCTAACATAGTGAAGTAGGGGTTTGAATCCTGCAACTGCCCAGTGTGTATGGAGAGGGGTTAGTGTGTGTGCAAGTCTGTGTGAGGGAGATGTCCCTTTTGGCATCTGTGAAAGCACTCTACAGGATGCACATTCCCTTATCTCAGCACGGATGATGTCAGCACCCTATAAGTACAGCAGGAGAAGGGAAACCTCCTAGTAATTCGAATAGTGCACTATGCTAATGCGTCTCTCCAGAGTGTCATAATATAGTTAGGTAGGAATTTGAAACCTGTAAATGGCATGTTAGGATGTGGGAACTGTGTGTGTGTGCAATTCTGTATGAAAAACATGTGCTTTTTTGAAATCAGGAGATCACACTACATGATGCACATTACCCTTTCCAAACAGTGATGATGTCAGCACCCTATACATACAGCTGGAGAAGAGACATCTACCAGTAATCAGAATAGTGCAATCTGCTACAGCATCACTCTCAAGTGCCATGACATATTTAGGTAGGGTTTTGAAACCTGCAAGTGGCAAGTGTGTGTGTGTTTAGATGTGGGGAGTTTGTGTGTGTGCAATTCTGTATGGAAAACATGTTAGTTTTGGCAATCAGGAGATCACACTACCTGATGCACAATTACCCTTTCAAAACACTGATGATGTCAGCACCCCATAAGTACAGCCAGAGAAGAGGAACCATCTAGTAATCCGAATAGTGCACTTCACTAATGCGTCTCTCTCACGTGTCATGACTTAGGTAGGGGTATGAATCCTGCAAATGATAAGTGTGTGTGTGTGTGTGTGTGTGTGTGTGTGGGGGGTAGTAGGGTGTGTGTAAATGAAAGTGTAAGAGAACAGATCCTTTTGGCAAATACTACAATACACCAGATGCTGCATATTCCCCCAGTAAACACAGGGGATGTCACCACACTATCAGCACAGCCAAACAGGGCTAGTTGGCCAGTAATGCCAATAGTGCACTCTGCTACTGGGTCTATTACCATTGTCAGAGTACAGATAGGTATGTTTTGGTAACCCACAACTGCCACGTGTGGTTGTGTCACACATTATGATCTTGTGCGGGTCTTTGTGCATAACAATGCATGCCATTGCCTAAACCAGCAATGGCATTGCACACATGATGTATGTGTGTGACACATACACATAAATACCTGTGACCTGCAGCAGTTACCATGTCGGACACATGCCTCGAGTGGATAAATGGTATTTGCAATGCATAACAATATGACTGTGTCTTACTGTGCAGGGGCCGCACGCGGTATGTGTCTATACAGTGTGGGTGTATATGGTAAAATACCTACAGCAGGGGATACACATCTGGTCTGGGCCATATAGTCTACATGTAGTCGATGTACAGGTGCTGCATGTTCCCACCTGTTGTGGGAGTGGTAACATGTCATTCCACTGCAATTCAGTGACCACATGCTGTCAACCCTTCAACTAGTGTGTTGTAGCTACAGTAATGCTCACGCACAATGTTTGGCTGGATGCAGTCCAGCCATATAAAGACAGTTCTTGAGACTGTCATATTGCCAATGTTGTTATGGAGGATAGGTGGTTTTCCTGTGTATGGGAGGGTTGTGTGTGCCAGGCTATGAACCAGATGGCAGTCCGACACATTGTTAGCTGCACATGAATAGGCCCTGATGCTTTGTGCTGTGCCAACAACCTGGAGGTGTGTGTATCTGTGGTGCCTTGGGATACCACCCCCCCTGTCCATGTGTGTTACATGTGTAGGGGATGACAGGCATGGTATGAGGCATAACCTGGCAGTGATGGGTTGCACCTGTGAGCCATGAATCAGGACTCTGGTACTGCACAGACATTGCAGTTCACCGTGCTGAGGACAGTGTCCAGTGCATGCATCTTGCAGTGTACACTGCTGGTGTTGTGTAGCAGCACTGTTAGTGTCCTAACCTGTGTGATACCCGCGGAGGTGGTTATGTAATCTGTGTCCTGCAGCATAAGGCAGTATGTGTATATCAAGGAGCTTTGCCAATATACATCGGGCCATGGGTGTCGCATGCAAGCTGCCCCTTGCATATCATTGTGGCTTCCCTAGCATGTAAGCACACATTGACAGCCAGCGGATACCCTATGAATGACATTGGAGACTGAGCAGAATGTAGACATACAACACCCTTCCTACATATAGTGGTAGCATACCTGGTGAGGGTATGTTGGCAACCAAGATCAGGCTCATACTGGCCCATGCCACATGTTGAGAGAGCCATTCTATGTTCCCTATCATGTAGTCCAGGGAGGTATGTCTCAGGTCATCCATAGTGGCATGGTCAATGACTGAGTCATATGTGTCCATGCCTTTGACTGACCTGTATGCATGTGTTTTGTGGTGGACCATAGTGCCCCTGAGGCATATCACTGTGACCTTCACCAGATACAGCCTGTTGAGCGGGACCCCAGTGCAGTGCCCAAGACAGGTACCTGACACATCTGTAGCAGGTGTATTGTGTAGCCCTACAGGCTGTGAGTGTGTGGCACACGGGATGTGAGTGCAATGTGTGGCATGTGCTCTGTTCCAACGTAACATATGCCTGTGTGCCAGCTGCGGAGGTGTGTGATGCTCAGGCAGGATGCTATTCTGAGTCCCCACGTATGCCCCAGTGTGTTCAGCATGTTGTCAGTGCATGTCTATGTCTGACTTGTATTGTAGTCACTTTAGTATGACATGCCACCTGACAGGGTATGGCATTACTGGGTTCAGAGAGCTCAGTCCCCAGATTGGCTATGTGGTGGCATCCCACACATGTGTTGTACATTCCTGGCCAAGGGTGATGGCTGACTGCATACATGTGGCAGCTGTGACATTGCCACATGACTCACATAAACCACAACTGGACCATAGAGGTGATTCACAGGTTACCTTTGCACATGCTACCCTTGTAGTGTGATTGCCATGGTGAGTACCAACACATAGGGCCAATGGGGAACAACATACTGAAGGTGTGTATGTGTGGGTGTACTGATACTGTTTCATAGCACTGGCATATATGACTGCACACGTGGGTAAATGCCAAGTAAGACATGTGCAATGTGTCACAGGCAACGTACATGTGAACAGGACGGATAGTGACGTTCTGTCATGTGTAAACTTGACATACGTATCGTACACTATGCAGATGTCACTAGGAGTCCACAGAAGCACTGTAACTCTGCATTGCAGGTGGAAGCAGTGTTCCAGGGAACCCCAAGCGAACATGCATGCAAACAAAGCTACAGTAAGCAGGGCTGGAAGTAGTTCATTGTACAACAAAGAAGGGGTAACACTAACAGTAAGTAATAGTGCAAATATGTAGGCACTATCAACATGTACCCAGGAATGCACAGCGCAGATGCCCATGGTAGAACTGATATTATGTCATAGTTAATTGTGATTTGTATTACATTGGCACTGCACACATATCAACATGTGCAAACATCCACATTGCATAGTCGTTGTGGGCAACTTGACACCATTACTGTACATGTCCATCATTGCATATCACTACTTGCATTAGCTTCCCCCCTGTGCTACCCATGTATGTGGCTATCTGTTGACATCCTTACCACCGGCATGCAATAATGTGCAGCTGTTACACTTTGGTATGTACTATGGGTGCAGATAACAATTCAGGACATTCATACGGTTACTGCATCAGGCATGCTGGGATATACACACAGTCATATCAGCACACTGTACTGTTACCAACATGATACTACTAATACACTTCTATGTAGTCACCCTGTGCATCAGCAATGTGTTTACCTGTTCCCGCAATGATGTTGGAGATTGCAGGAGGTGGCACAGTGTCATCATATGCACAAGGTGTGAATTAGGTATGCCTGAGTCTGCCACTGATACCACCAATTGACATGTGTGTGTATGTGTGTTGGTGTGGGGCAGCAGTACAGGATGGTGCACTGTTGGTGCAGTGTGTGCGTGTATTTGGTTGCCCTAGGTGTTAACATTTCGCATGTGTGTATGCACGCACACAGTTCCACCTCATGGCTGCCATATACAGGGGTTTGTGGACAGCCACCGACTGCACCTGGCAGGTCATACAGATCAGTGTCTGTGGGCACGGACACGGTACCTGTGCCTGGCAGGGGTGCTACGGACCGTATCCAGTACTAAGCCAGACTGGGTACTGTCATCAGAAGCGGGAGTGTGTTGACTGGACACAGGTCCCTGTTGGGACTGTCCAGAGCCACGTGCTCGTGGTCTCCTGGGGCTTTCCAATGACAGCACAGACCCAGCATTGCTGGGGCTGCTGCTGGCACTATGGAGGTGTGCTCGGGCCTGTTGTCATCTGCACCAACTGCCAGCTGCTGCTGTTGCTGGCATACAGCCACGTCGACGCCGCAACTGCCCACCATTGCCCTGGCTCATGGACATTTGGTTGTGGAACTGCTGTAATATGTCCCCACAATATCTGTCTATGACATCGGTGAAATTACGGATAGCATCCGTGATGTCACGCATACTGTCAGTCATGGCTGTGCGACATGCTCTCAGCTCCCTCAGACCCTGTCTGGCGTACCTTTCCATATGCGACTGTGCCTGCATGACAGCCCGAAACATAGCTGAGGTTGACAGACCTCTTTGGGCACATCTGCCAGAGGCAGTACGCCCACGGATGATCCCACGAGAACCCATGGGCAACTGTCTGTGTGGTACCATCGCAGGACCCAGCCCATGGCTGCTGTGTGGGGAAGCATGTGCCAACAATACCACATTACCCTGGTCAATGCCCACTGTATCCTGTCCATCACCTAGGGACAATGGTGACAAAGGATGTACTGGCAGGATGACTGTGCGCAATGATGGGGTTGACAGCTGTGTACTGTCAATTGGCTGACCAATGGCGGACCCTGACACACCTTCCTGTACCATTACACAGATATCATCATTACCAGTACCTGTGGCACCAGATTCAGGTTCCCTGCTGCAGGACACCAGAGCAACACCAGAACCTGTGGGAGGAAGACAGGAAACACAGTTTACAGTGTCCACACAATGTTACCAGTGATGCACTTATGCACACATGCACACATGCACACATGGACACATGCACACATGCACACATGGACACAGGCACATATGCACACATGGACACAGGCACACATGCAGACATGCACACGTGGACACATGCACACAGGCACACATGCACACATGCACACATTCACACAGGCACACATGCACACATGCTCACTTGGACACATGCACATGTGGACACATGCACACATGCACACGTGGACATATGCACACATGGACACATGCACACATGCACACGTTGACACATGCACACATGGACACATGCACACATGCACACATGTACACATGGTCACGTGTACACATGCACACATGCACACATGGACACAGGCACACATGCACACATACACACATGCACACATGCACACGTGGACACAGGCACACATGCACACATGCACACATGCACACATGCACACGTGGACACAGGCACACATGCACACATGCACACATGCACACATGCACACGTGGACACAGGCACACCTGCACACATGCACACATGGACATAGGCACACCTGCACACATGCACACTCCGCAGTATCCACACAGAGCACTACTGAGTTACACTAATGTTACTAGCACTATCAGGACTATTATAGGTATTAAATGTAGAAATTGGCAGTTCAACGAATTAACGCACTAGCGCCAAAGATATATATGAATAATTTAACAAACAAGCAGGTACATGTGCAAGAACGAGGATAGAGACATAAATCCAAGGTTCTTCTATGTTTCAAACAGCAAACAGCAAAATCAAATTTTCAGATTAGAGCAACCATTTATTCACAGCAAACAGGAGTACAGGCAATATTGTTAAACACACTCACCAGCATGGATGGCCTGCCTTGCTGTAACCCTGGAGGGACCTGCAGAAATGATGAGATTAATGTCAGTGGGCACAACTGTGCCATTGATACTGCATATGATACAGTGCAGTAGTACACCAGTTGCCTTTCAAACATCAGCTGCTGATATTGCCAATATCACACATGCACAATTACATACTATGTTGACAGCTACATACCACAGACACACCTTGCACATGCATAAACTAACAGTGTACAGAACAGTCAAGTGTACATATGGCATATTACCTGCACGCTCCATGTTGTGCTGCTGTGTGGATCCAGCCTCCATCATGATGCAGGTGTATTGCTGTTGCTGTTCCGGGGCTGGAGCCACAACACTTAGGAGTAGCCCTCCAGTCTGGTGAGGGGATGTGGCCACCCCACCTCCTGTGGCAACCTGTTGCCTGTGGATATCCGGACGCTGACGGACATTTCTGATTAAATCACTGCAGTGATGTCGTACCTGCTCATATGTCCTATTATGCGTGCCAATGTCATTTACCCTACGGACAAGGTTTTGCCACAGTGCAGCCCTCTCCTGCTGATTCTGACTGGTGCGGGAAAACAGTATGTCATACTCCCGCACCAGGCTCTGGTGTATCTCCTCATCTTCCGCTGCAGAGTAGGCGGGATTACGCTGACGCGCCATCTCCCTGGAAGAGAACACAAACAGGATATCAGCAGACTATGTTAGCAATATATGGCACACATACTATACATGATACTCATGTGTAGTGATATACTACTACTCCCATATGTTGCATGTGTGTGTCTCGTGGTGGATACACAAGTACATGGCCAGATATCAGTGCTCAGCCAACATCTGTGCAACAATACCTGCCACATTCCATACAACATAGTAGCATGCCCCATCGTTCAGCACACTGCGACAGGTCTAATGCACAACCTCACACTGGGGGTTCATCCCAAGGTACTGTATGTGGAACACCATCCACTAGTGTGATGTGGACACAAGTTACTCGGCCTGGATATACATATCCCACCACCACCACCAGCACAGTAGACTACTTTGATATGTATGTGATTAGACAGTTATTCACTTGTTAGGACTGAGATGGTAGCCATGCAGCACACTGGGCCAGTGGAAGCCACAACCCACACTGCTGACCCCTTTGTAAATGCTTACCACGGACATCCCACAGATTGCATGGAACTTGCACACACATTTCTAACCCAGACCCTATGCACAAAGGTTAGGCATCCTGTCCGGTGGACCCCAGACAGAGGCAGATTGTATAACAATAGCAGGCGGCTACTGCAGGACAGAGCAGATTCACATTAAGGGAAGGCATCTGTGGTCAGCACTGGTAATATGCTACGGTCTCTCATAACAATGGCCACAGCCTACTCTGGGAGGGAAATGGCCACAAACACTATAGATAACCACAAGGCCTTCTTCAGTTATGTTACACATATGGACCAAATGCCTCAGATATGCTCTGAGTTAATACACACCTACTTAACATTCACCAAACACACAGATATTGGCAACATTCTTGCAGACAGGTTTGGTGCATGTATCCCCCCTCCTTCTCCCCCACAAGTTGACATACTTATCACAGCTGTATGTAACCTCCCTATCATCTCACATGCCCAGGTGAGGGCCGCCCTCAGCAAAGCAGACCACACAGCATCACTGTGACCTGATGGTATCCCTGGATGTGTGCTACATGCACTCCAAGAGGACATACAACCGCATATAAGACTGATAATTAATCTTGGCCGTACTACAGGATATGTACCTAGACACTGGCATACAACAACAGTGGTCCCACACCACTAAGGAGGCACCTCTACTGACCCTGGGAACTACCACATCATATGCATAACCGGCCTGGTCTGCTAAGCTATGGAATTATTCAGTATGGGACGCATATACAGTGATATTGGGTACCTGCAGACACTTGTTCCCAGCCAGTTTGCCTTTGTGATGGGCTGATCCTGCCTTTTGAACCTGGCTGACCTTTCAAAACAGTCACTACAGTCATTGCTGTGGGCAACGCACAGACAACTGCTGCCAGGATCATGGCCTAACACTGACTGACATGTAATGTATAGTCATCCCCTTTTGGTGGAACTACGTACACACAACATATCACATGGACATACCTATGGATACAGACCTATGACACATTTGGAGGGTTCACAGTATGCAGACTATTAACCTGCTACTTTACATTACCTGTGTTTGTCGCAGCTGGTTGCGTTACCACTACTTCTGCTTCCTGCTGCTGCTGGCACGGCTTGCTACTGTCACTGCTGACAGCTTAGACTCAGTGTGTAGCATGTGTATTTTTTTTCTCCCTGTCTCTGTCTGTCTCTCTCCCTCTGTCTGCTTCCAGACAGTGCAATGAATGTATTGCATGTGTGGAGTGTTAGTACAGGATGCTTTTGTAGGTATCTGCATAGGTCCAGGTGATGGCCTCTGCACCAATTGTAAGCCAGCATTTGCTAATTGCATGCAGCCAGTTGTGTACTGATTGCAGTTCTCACTGTGATTTCAGGACAGTGCTATAAAAGGGTATGTGAGATAGGCGTTGCCCTTTCAGATTGTAAGGGCAGGGACCATGCTGGTATGCTGTGGACACTGTTCTGTGAGTGTAAAGGTTAGTATCTCTCTCATGATTCAGGCTGTGTTGTAGATTCACATTTCTACATTCCTCTCTCCTGTTCCCTGTAGTAAGTGTGTATGCACAATGACACCTACAACTATATATATATATATATATATATATATATATATATATATATATATATATATATATATATATATATATATATATATATATATATATATATATATATATATATATGTACATTAACTGACATTATTACCTACTAGCTACCAAGTAGCATGGCTGTTTCTGTTCACACACTACTATTATGGGAATCCACTAGTTTTGACAGTAATTCGCAATGACATGCTTTGTGTACTACACATCCTATATTCCCTTTACATTCATTCCTACTATTACATGTTATATTTATTTTAGCACAATGTCCTTGTGTAAGAGTTGTGGCTTAGTGGTAGGTCATGCAGACTACTGTTTCCAAGGTCCTGGGTTTGGGACTGACAGTAGGATTTTATTTTGCTTTTGAACTGACTACAGGACCTGTCAATCAGAGTGACTAAGGCACTTTTAAGCAGTTGTAACCGGGTTAGCGCTGGTTTGCATGGAGCTCACGCATGCGCACTGGCGTTCAGCTCCACGCGCACACGCGCACACCCGCTTACAACCGTTTAACAGTGCTTACTCTGGCGCACACCCACGCTATTTTCTTTGAAAGAAATGAAAATGGGGAAACAGGAAAGTGGTGAAAAAGAGGTCACAAAGAGGGTAAGACAGTAGGGAAACAAGCTTGGGATTTGCAGGAGGGATGTAGGTAAGGCCCATAGCTGCCCATTTCTTCATCAGCAACAGCTGTGCATATGTATGTAATTTGGTGTGACATTTGAAACCTTCCACCCCTGAGAGAGGTGTCAGGACAACAATAATACTTGTTGTTCAGCCAATTGTAATTGATAGTTTCCATGTCCAGCAGACATGGTGCGGAATGGGCAGCTATGTATGGGGCATAATTTTTTTGTTGGTACAGAGTGCCCTTTTTTTTTTTTTTTCAGGTGAGAGTGGTATGTCAGGTGAAGGAAGTTGGTATAGCTGGGGAGGTAGGTTGGGTAGGTCAACAGACAAGACAAACAAGACGCATACAGGGGCGGTGTATGACACGTGTGGGGGGGGTTACACAATTGACGGGGACTGAGGTTTGGATATCCAGGGCCCATGAGCCCACAGATGGCAACAGTGGAACTGATATCCCCACCCATAGGCAGTTGCCACTGTTCCTTCACTGCTCAGGATGGGGCTGTGCTGAGGGCTGTGTAGGCCAGGCAACAGGCATGCCCGTAAGTTGTGCCACCTGTGCCTGAAGCTGGCGTAGGGGCCCAAGAACAGAGTCCTGGATCTCCCTACGCACCACAGTCCGGACACTACGGAGGGAGAGTGGTGGTTCTCCTCTGGCCACACTTGCAGACGGGGGATGAGCCCCATCCCCTGCAGTGCTTCCACCCACAGGTGGCACAGGGCCACCGGAGGAGGGTCCAGACTGGGCACTAGTGCCAGGTGCACTTACCAGCTGAGGTGGGAGAGGTGGGTCCGCTGGAACCCGCCTTCCCTGTTGTCCTATGTTTTGCATTATGTCATGACAGTTTGGGTTAGTGACATATAATACCATTCACAATTAGTTGTAACAGCATGCATTAGTATTCCCATTAACCAAACACCCAGATATTCACACCATTGAACAGCGAGCATAACACATGCATAATTTGAACAGCAATACACAGTCCAACAACATGCAGGGTTGATTGATGGCAACAGGCCATCAGGTTTGGATGTATGAACAGGGCAGATGCATCAACGGACATGCAAATATATATGACCCAACAGGACAAATGTCCAGGGTTTTTAATTGTGATTGCACATACCATTTTCACGTGGAATGGGTTATATGTGGTTATAGGGTGGGGTGAAGAAAATAATATTAACACCTTCGAATACCAATACATATGCTGTACATTTCTAATAGCTGCACATATATACACACTACTGTTCTAACTACAGTTTCCTATATGATAACGACTTCAGCTTGGTGATAGGACTGTTACTGCTACATCATTATACATTTTATTGTTCTTCATACACATTCATATCTAGCTTTGTTCAGCTACATCATCCTGCTACATTTGCTTTATATAGCTATAGACAACTGTGGATGTTTGGTATATCAGACAATCATACTATCTGCATATTGCAGACTGAGAGCAACATATCCAGATTTTGGGATAGACATTCCAGCTGCAGCAACACATTGAACAGATTTCGCTGTTTGGTTTTGCTTCTCACATGCATTTCATTCTGTACTGACTGCAGTATACTTTATTCAGGGGTTATTAGTACTGTATTGCTGGATTCATGACACTTTCTCACACTCTCTCACTTGTTTTCATTTTACTATTCAGGATGGTACTTACTTCTAGGCTTTATTGACATGTTTTACCTGTAGTTATTACAATCCTTTCCAGCAGTCTCACTTCTGTCATATTTCAGTATTTCAACAGGGATATATTTCACACATGTGATTTGATCATCTTCTGCAGCTGTACTTTTCAGCCTGCTGCAGGTTGTGCACTATTTTATTACAGGTGGGGCATCTTTATTTCAGACTTTACTTCAGACATTTTCATTTTTCTGTTTGGATTACAGACTGCAACACACTTTTGTAATCAAGCAATACTTGCAAACACTTTTACACTGTTACTTGCACATTTTATTACTTAGCGACTACACTGCACTCTTTTGCTAACTGTCATACTTTTATATTTCTTTACAGTTACTGGGAGTGGATTACTGACCTGCCTGGTGGCGCAACCGCATCAGCCTATTGCCATAGGCTCTGCAGTTCGCAGAACGGACACCTGCAGCTGTAATATAAATGAAGTAATATTGGAATACACATCTCCATAATATCAGCTAGTTTAATTTCTTACATACATAATTAAATTTAACTTACTCAGTAGTGGGGCATTGGGCATTTGCCGGGCCTCCTGGATCCAAAGGTTCAACTGGTCCTGCCTGCATCTCTTCAGGTCCGCATGGTGGTGATGGACCTGCTCACCAGTCCTTGGAATCCCTGTGGCACTGGTGAGATCATGAGCCAACCGGTCCCACGCCTCAGCCCTATATGCTCGCCACAGGACCTGGCCCTGCATGAGTTGGGCCTCATGATTGTGGACTAGGAGCCAGACCATGTATCTGGACTCCTCAATGCCCCACCTCTGTGCTCGAAAGCAACTACCCTCACCTACTCCTGTCATTCTGGCTGCAAGTCAGTTCTACAATCGTTTATGCTGTGTATTCCCACCTATGGGGCTTATATAGGCCGTTTTTCCCGTACATATCTGTGATTGGCCATTTTGGAATTGTATCAACTTCACTAAACCTGCTTTGTCATGCTCCAGTTTGTATTCATTCCTATATATTTGCTATTATTGCATTTATAGGTACTGCTGTCATGGCTTAGTGGTTCAGTACCTTGACTATGGTGTATAGTATCCTGGGTTCGAACCTGGCCACTGCTTTTTATTTTTTATGGCTGTCTAGACAAGCTGAGGGGTGTGTCTGTGTAAAGGCAGTTTTGATACGGCTTGCTCAACGTTGCCCGTCGGTTAGCTTGTTTGCGCGGTGCACAGCTCCACGCAAACGGGGTACGCTGGTTTAAGCCTCATTTGGCTGTCAGCATGCATATTACGCTCAGCTCAGATAGGGGCACATAGTTTCAGCATGTTAAACCACTGCTCACCTACGGGCAGATGCACTCACCCTGTTAAACTGTAGCTCAGCTATGAGCACATCTGGCATTTTTTATTGTTTTGTTACCTCACATTTCTTCAATATAAATGGGCTATTTCATTACATTTTACATAAAATGTGATTTTATATGTGTACATGTTTGTCAGGGACTTGTTTCGTGCTTATTTTGCTAAAAATAAAAATTGGTGGTGTGGAGGCTCGAACCTTGAATGCTTTTTCTTCAGCCAACATCTCTACCGCTACGCTATTGCTTCTTGGCTTACTTTGCATATTTAGTTCTTATATGCTTTCCCACTGACTGCTAACTGTAGCTGCGCTACGGGCACGCCCCCGCAAACGAGCGCACTCATGGGCAAACATCTTTACGATTTAAAAAAAATTTATAACATGTTCATTTATATATTTTCTGTTCATAGTCTGTGGGGGCATGTGTTGTGTTGTGTTTATTCACATTTCCATGGACTCTGTCATGGGTGTTTACTTTGGGCACTTTTACTCTTCTGGGGGCGTGTCCGCTTACAGGGCTCGGCCTACGGACACACCCCTACTGTCTTACATGGACCGTGTTAGCCTTAGGTGTGATTCAGCATGCTCTCATGAATATGCAGAGCATGCTGACATCACTCCGTTTAACTGCAGCCTCCCTGTAAGAGTTATAACTCTTACACGGAGGCTTCGTGAATCCTGCCCAATGTTTCAGTGCAGGAGTGATAGTAAATGATGTGTATGTCAAGGCTGTATGTGGTTGTATATCATTTGTGCCAGTGCTGCAGTGCAGACCCAACTGTCCGGAATTAAGTGGACAATTAACCATACATTTTACTGCATTTCACATGAGTGCAGTAAACAATTTCCATGTAATGAAGTAACATAATCCAGTAGCAAAACTTATTTTTGTGTGAAAATCTCTTTCTAAAGCAGACTGTGAAGTACCAGTCTTTAGTGGTGTTCAATGGTGCTTCTTGTCAACCTTTCCACAAATAAAAATTACAGAGGAAGTGTAGTGATTCTGATTACATTTACAACAGATCTGTTTTATCTTGACATGCTGTGTACATATTATCATGATTTTGAGAATACCTAGAAATGACCAATTTGGCCTGGCCAAATTGTGTGTGTAATAGCTACTGAAATAATCTTTTATACCTACTACATATGAGACTTGCTTTGCGGGAAATTACAAGCTAACTAAGTGTACAATGTGGTGTAAGGCAAACACTCACCACATTTTGCAATAATACCTGAAATGCCATTTAGCATGACAGACTACAGATGCTCATTGCCAGACCTTGGACAAATGTTAAGGACTACAACTGATCAAACAGAAGGGGCTTAGAGAGATACATAGGCAACTCATTCACAGGAAATAAAATTATGAAACAGGTAATAAGAGTTTTACATAATGTCGGATTTGAACTGTTGTCAAGATGAAAAATGAAGTTTACAGACTTGATCATTATCTCTACATCCCACTAAGAAAATCATACTTCACACATGTCAAAATCACACCTTTGAAGGGACAGCGATGACCAGTTCAGCTACTGGAAGATGTAGGTTTTATTCTTTAACAAAGCAATTGCAGACTGAAAATGCCATAACATGACATTTACATCCTTCAGCCTAATGAATAGTCAACAATACAATGGGGTGGGAGAGAAGGGTGTGAAGAGATAGACCAATATACAGACACATATGAAAGGGTGGTGTTATGGGTCATTAATATATATCTTTATGGTGTCTCCTCAGTATTCATCAGTCATTGCTCTGTATCAGTAAGCGATGGCTTGGGAATGAAGATGCTGTAGGATAGGCAAAAACTGTTGAAGACATAAGTAGAATTAAGGTGGTTTAATAATTTGTCTTTATAGACATGGATGCGTTTGAAAATACATTTTTACAACAT
This sequence comes from Protopterus annectens, assembly GCF_019279795.1. NCBI lineage: Eukaryota > Metazoa > Chordata > Ceratodontiformes > Protopteridae > Protopterus > Protopterus annectens. The sequence goes on from NC_056731.1 coordinate 419,410,852, forward strand.
TATTCAAATCTATTCATGAAAAGTTTTTAATGGATAAAAATTAAGATGTATGTCATTAAACATATATCACAGAAATATAACATGACACTAATAAATAATGTGGCATACATCTGGAATTGAACCTTTGATGCTATGGCAAAAAAAGCAATTTTTAGACAAGTGATTTATGTTAACACTCCACAGAGGATGTTGCACTTTGGAACATCCAGTAGTCAAAGAACTGTTAGCGTAACTGTTGCAAACTATTGTGTTTATTCTGCCTTTAATTTGTGTTCTGATAGTGCAGCCTGTTTAAGCAGCTTTGCACATGGATAACCAGACTACTACAGGTGATGGGAACAACTGACTAAGTTTTGCCATAGGACATGAACAGCAGTTCACCATCACTTGGCACTGGTGCCCAATGCCAAACTCCACACAAAGGCTGAGGACAAAAAGTAAAGCCTTACTTCACAGCCATTTCTTGCTATGTGTGTTGTATGTGCATCCATTTTTTGACCAGATTAAGCATGTGAAAAAGGGGTTGATAGGAAAGTGGGAAATGATGGGACAAGCAGAGGGAAGGACACAGGGGAAAGAATATAGGAATTTGCATGAAGGTAGTGAGAAAGAACTATAGATATCCACTTCTACACAACATAAATGTAGAAGTGTAGCCACAATTTGCTGAATAATGTTGTACAGCCAATTGTACTAAATCAAGTGTGTCAAGAATGTATGAGTCCTTATTTTTTGTGGGAAAGGTGCCTATTTCTTTACTTTTTTTCTTTTAAAAATAGACAACTGTTGGGGAAGGTGCTTAAGAATGTGAGGGTCAGGTATGAAGGTTAGGTGAGGAAGCAGCTGCAGACATACATTACAAACAAAACAAACAAGGATGCTGATTGTCACAAAAGGTTGGGGGACACCATGATTGGGGATAAATAGGGGACATTGGAGGAGCTTTGTGATTTGGACGTTAAATAGGATGACTTGACACACAACCTTCTGGAATTACACACTGTAATAAATTAGTTGACTAATGTGGGAATCAAAACCTAGGGAAGAAAAAATGCATAATTTCAATCAAGGTGATTATTTGTCAGTTTTATAGGAGAGCACCTTTTCAGCCATGTTCATTACAGATACACTGGATGTAGCATGAATAGATATTTACTCCACATAGGTCTGCATATGTGTGACTTTAAGAAGTCTTGTGAAATGCATTCCCATGAAAGAGACAGTATTACTGTTTGTAACTGTATGTCAGATGGATAGATTTCCAGGACTTGATTAATACAGGTTGGGGTATGATACATGCATACCTTAATGCACATGCTGTCTTAAACCCAGAGTTGAGGAATGTGAGGTCAGAAGATGATTTTTAACTTAGGTATTTTGCCCATCATAGATATGTAAGTACATTTTTATTCCAATATCACAAATACCCTGCTTAAACAACTATACACACACATTCAATTGTGTTTCATAACTAAATCAGTCATGACATATGCTACTTAGAAAAATTAATCTATCAAAGCATTAATGAAACATGAATTTCAATAAACAAATTGTGAATGCCATGTACTATCCAGAGTGTTTATATTTGCGTATTGCTGCTATGCCTGTTTGCACTACAGAAGACTTCCCAAATAACATTTTTTTAATTCTTTTCCTTAAGCAGGTAAGCTTGATTGAATGACACTCAGCAGTGAGCAAGTGCACAAGGCAAGAAATAGAAAAAAGCATATGAAGTTAAGATGAAAGTGATTCCTACATCTGGAGTAATAATTTCTGCAGTTCCTTCACACTGTATTGATCCAAACTCCAGAGAAACAGTGTTAAGGCATCAATGTCACTGCATTTACAACTTCTGCCACAGAAACAGGTATGAAAAATGTGCACATCAGTCACTCATTAGAAATACCATACATCAGTGCTAAGTATGTTTGTGCTAATGAAGATTGCAGAAAATAAATTGTTCAGTTTCCTTCAGCATTTTCAACTGAGAACCCTGTTTGCTCTCTGCTAAGTAGTACAGATATTACACAGGCAAAAGAACATATATGACAATGTATATTCCATGCAACAAATCACAAGCTGCATTTTCACATCTGCTGCAAACATTTCCAGTAGCATGTGGCTTCAAACCCTGCAGCCTCTTTCCTGTTTTTTTAAACTAATTTTATTTAACCTGTGTGCTACAATAATACTTAGATGTGATATATAATTTCTTATCTTACTGCTGTTCAGATTGCTGTAGCAAAGCACATCTGTGCCAATATGAAATGCACTACTGATGGCAAGACTAGTTAAATTTCCCAGTTTGTACCTCGGGCAGTGAACTCTCTTTCACTGCTTCAAAGTGTTTTCAGTCAAGATTGTGCTTTGATAAAACATGCAAAATGAGGATCACAAAAAAGAAAAACATTGACTATTATCAGTAGTAACAAATATAAAGTAATACTAATAATTAAAAGGTAGGATTGTGAAGTTTCCTAGATCTGTGAGTGGTGCAACCTGATCATATGCTCAGAAAATATGCATTGTCAGAAAACAAACTATCTGGAGTTGAACCCTCAACTCAGTGCAATGACAGCAGACACTCACTTGTGCTTTGCCACCAACACAGGAACAGAAAATGTTATGTTCTCATTTGCTTGAACATGTCTCTATCCATGTCACATTGACCAATACTTTATGCTAATAGTAGTCCACACCCTTTTAATTAAAAACAAAAAAATGGTGCTAAAGAGCAGAACAATCCAACCAAATATTTATTAAGCACTTTTCATTTAGTCCACACCATTTTAATGTCATGTTTTTCTGCCAGCTATTTCTTCTCTTTATTTTTTGAACATCTTCCCCTTCTCTCAGCTTAACTACGGAAATGCAATGTCATGTCCACTTATTTGCATCTTTGTTTCAATCTGTAATATAGATGATCAGCATTTCATGCACATTTTAAGCAGAGGATGGATAGTGTACTCTTACTGGAAGTACATAAATGTTGTTGAGGTTATTCTCCTGTCAACATGCTGATACTTCTTATTTTAAGTCTACTCTACATAATACAAATAGTTTAGAGGGAGAGAAGAGTCACTTCATTATTGCTTGGTGTAGTCAGAGCAATCAGTAACACTTGCAATTCATTAGCAGCTAACAGTTGCCATTACTCCTCCCTGCAGTTTTATGGTGTCTGCATGTAATCATGTAGCTATTTACAGCATGTTTATATCCCCTACACCAAATGATTTTTTTGGCATTCAGGAATGCTAATTATTTCACACCTCATTTGCATCTTCACAATGCTCAGAGGGTTAAATAGATACAGACCACTGATGCTAGTTACTTTGAAGAGATTCTTCTACTAAATAATGAGCATTGTCATAAGCTGTGTTTGACCTATTCATAAACTGCTTTCATTTCCATATTTTGAATGTATTTCAATGTGCAATAGAAAAATGTTGACGTATGCAAGTTTAAAAAATCACTGCTGGTATACTGCACACTTGTGAGTTCTTGCTGTGATTTCCACTTAGCAAGGTTAAATCACTGCATTATGTTATCATTTGCTACTGGGATTTCACCAGGTACTACTGAGAGCTGCACTGTGTTTAGCATCCACTTCAAGGGGTTGTGTATGTATAGCAAATAGAGGTACTAGGCTTCTCAGATGGCCCCTGGTGACCTCCATTGCAGTAGATAGACAAATGAAAATTGTCTGGGCAGTTATACTTTGAATTGTTACCTACTTTTTGATAATACTGACATCAAGCAAACATTTATACAACTGCTGTCATCATTACAGATATGTTAACAGAATGGATGCAATGCTAATGTACTGATACTTTTTTTTTAAGGGGGCTCCCTTAGCTTGTGTGTAGTCCAAAATAAGCATCATGTTTCTCATAGAAGATGGGTGCACTGATTTGTTTTGAGGAGAATACTTTTTGGATGTCCTATCAGTGCTTTCTTTTCTGTTTCATGTCATACATGATTATGGCACCCAGACCATCTGTTCCATGGATGTCACCACTCAGTGATGCAGAGAATGAGGTCATCATTGAAGCCTTACACTGCCATGGATCTTTACTTCTTGACAGAGGAAGAGGTGATATGTCCATCTGAAAAAGCATACTGCAGTAGGTGGTCACTGATGTAAATGCAGTGTGCGGACATTCTAGAAATTATAATTAGGTGTGGCACCATGCCACTGATATGATTACAGCCACATGCAGGCGGGCAGCTGCTGTAGCACAAGAAAAGATAGCTAGAGGGGGGGTCCTGCTATGAAACTGCCACTCTCTAAAAATGAACATTTTCTGTCCCCTGTCAAAGATCCATACAGCTCAACAAAGGCTTCACACAGACTCCTTGATGGTGTGGATGTGGACAACAAGCCAAGAGGGCCACAAGAAAAAATTCCGGATACGCTATATATGTAAGTCATGTAATACCATTCTAGACATCTTTAGATGTTACTACTTCTACATCTGAAAACATTGATACACCTTGCCAGACAGAAGAGTCCAAGAGAGATTATGTTGGCTTCTGACTGAGTACATTTATGACTGACAGTATGCAGGTAGTTTATTTTCTTACACATTTGTTTGTATAATACAGGTTTTGCACTTACCTTGACATTACTGCAGTTATGAGTTGAGTGCCTTGGGGTTGTTTCTGTCTGATGCTACCCATACATAGAAATTACATGGAAAAGAACAGTTTGTGTGCATCGGATTGCATCACTTTTAATATCTGTATGTGCTAAGGTTCTTATGTGCATTCCTTCTCTGGTGAGTGTGTTTGCTATAATTTCCCTGTTAACTGCTGAGTTTGTGTGCTAACCTTTGAGCCTTAGGTGGTGAGTGTGTGTGCTACCCTTTGCCTCTTAGCCAGTGCAAGGGCATATTATGCAGGGCTACATCTGCTGGCTTCCTCTGCAACTGGAAGTTCTCCCTCAGAATCCTTGTCTGTGTGTGCTGGCCCTGCCTGTGGTCCAGGAATGTGTGGCCCTGGCCCTTGCTGTCCCTGTTTCAGTTGTTTCCTCAAAATTATATTGTGCATCATAGCACAGACTGTGAGAATTTCTGCACAGGTGCCTGGATAGTACTGCAGGGCACCCCCCAATGTGACTAGACAGTGGAACCATGACTTCAGCATACCAACCATGCAATCTATGATGTTTATAGTTTGTATCCATCTTCTGTGAGTGTGTATGCATTTCTGATGGGTGTCTTGAGCAATGGTTCCAGTGCATAATCTGCATCACCAAGTAGATGGCCTTGTGGAACATCACCCCAAGCAAAACTTGTTTAAAGCTGTGAGGTGTTCCAAATGTAGGAGTCAGAATAGTTGCCTCAGTTGTCTGCACAGACATTGAGGATGATCCCTTGGGCATTACAGACAAACTGGCAGTTGGCTGAGTGGAATCCCTTCCTGCTGATGTATGTCCTTCCCTGTTCACTAGATGGTGTTTTTATTTCTATATGTATGCAGTACATGGCCCCAAAGATTTTGAGAAATATACTACAGCATAAAATTCCTGAATTGCCCTTGCTCTCTCCTCTGGGGTATATGTTAAATAGATGTACTCCGTTGCATGTGCTAGCATAGCGTTGAGACACTGGTGAAATATTCTGGAGACTGAGGCCTGTGACACCCCTAGTATATCCCATGTGGGACTCTGGAATGTACCAGTAGCTAATATCCTTAATGCTGCAAATACCTTAGTTTCCAGTGGTATAGGTTCTCGTCAATTTCTCCTGGGGCTGAAATTAACCCTGCATTACTCTACTATTCCACTGTCATGAAGTCCATGATATTTTAAATGGGGTCCGAGCAGTCTTCTTCTCCTTGGATGTGGTCTATTAGCAGCAGCAACATAGATCTGAGCCTGCTGTACATACACATACAAGAGAACAGCAGCAGGCCCTAACATTGCCTTTTTTTCAAAGAGTGATGGCGGCTGTATTCCAATAGGTTTTGGTGTTCATGGCAAAGGGTTACACCATTTCTACATAGTTACTTTGTAGCTTCTGGAATGGCTTCACCCTATTGGATTAGTTCATTAACAGTAATTCAGATGATTATGCTTTCATTAGCATACTCTGCTGTTTATCTTTGTTTGGCACCTTTTTACAACATGTAGAGCCATTTAATGAATACAAAATGACACACTATTGTGTGCACATTGCACAGACCTCCCGACCATTCCGAATTACTTGGTTTTTACCGAGTTTTGGGGTCCAAATGAAGGGGTGCCACGATTCCCGAGTCGCACCCCTTCATTTCCGATTTTTCTTAGCTTTTTTAAAATTTTCACGCTGTCGGAGCTGACGTCATCACGTGCACAATGACGTCAGCTCTGTCAGGCTACCAGCCAGTTGGAATTGAGCTCAAGGAGCTCACATCAACATTTCCGGCTGGCTGACTTAAATTTTAAAACAGCGGGAATTGCAATCTGGCGGGCTGCACTTGTGCAGGATTACTGAACAGAGAAGCTGAAACGCTTGTTCAGAGCAGTTCGGGGGATATGGCAGGGAAACAGGGATTAATGGCAGATGCTTGTGCAGAGCAGTATGACAGAAGCGGGGATATGGCAGCAACAATGGCAAGGATTAATGGCAGGAAAGAGCAGTTCACTGAGCCAGGAAGCTGAAGTGCTTGTGCAGAGCAGTGGATTAATGGCAGCAACTGAAACGGGTAAGGAACATTGTGTGTGTGTGTGTGTGTGTGTGTGTGTGTGTGTGTGTGTGTGTGTGTGTGTGTGTGCATGTGTGTGCGTGTGTGTGTGTGTGTGTGTGTGTGTGTGTGTGTGTGTGTGTGTGTGTGTGTGTGTTTGTGTAAATGAATGCATGTTAATGTTTGTGTGCTTTTTTTGGAATACTATTTTCAAAGCGAAAATGATAGCACATGTACACGTGAAACTAAACTTGGTTAAAGCTTATTTTCATACCAAGAAGTAATGTACAGCAGGTTCCTGTTGCTGTCATTGACAGAAGAGCCATTACTAAATATAGAAATAAGCTGAAAGTAACGTGAAAAATTTGCTTTCCAATACAAAAAAAATAATGTTTTTCTCATTAGTGAACCACTGTAGAGACAGTAACAAAAAAATAACCACACAAAATGCTTTGATCTGTGTAGAGAAGTTCATATCTTGGTATTCATAAGAGATGGTTGCCAAAATACAACAAGCATCAATCTGTTTTCTTACCAAAACAAAAAATAATATTTGCCTCACAGTCTGCTAGCAGTTACACAAGACCTTCAAAAAATCAGGAACTCCAAGAATTTATGAAATCCACAAATCTCAAATGGAAAGGTTTTGAGGAACATCTTAGTCTGATATGTCTAATTTGTAGAATACCACAGAAATATAAGTATGAGAATTATTAAATGTTGAATGGCATTCTGCTATCACATACTAACTCTAACAAAATATTCATAAACAGAAAAAAGTTCTACTGAGTGCAGTACGTACAGCTGGCATACTGCCCAGTTTTGTCAGTGATATATATGTATGTATTGAGGAATTACTGAGCAGACAAGACACTCTGACTATTAGCCCATATGAGTCATTGTATGCCGTCTAATTGTACTGTCTTTTTACGTAATTTACATTTGTTTATTTCTTCCAGTTTTTCAGTGGATTTTGTCAGCCAACATATATGCAGCCCATTATCTTGGGCTCCCACTATTAGCCTTTCATCTTGGCCATTCTTGCATTACGTCTTGGTCAACATGAAGTTGTTCTAGAAGATGGTTATATTTTCCACCATATTTAGGGACTTCCAATATTATTTTATTTTATTCTAATCCTTTTCTTCACATTCTTCATATCTACTTCTGGTTTTATTTCCATTCCCACTACTCTTGGAAATGCTTCATGTAAGTTAAATAAGGAAATCAGCTCAGACTTCTCGTCATGCTTAGAACTCTCGCTATGTTGGAATCTGATGAGGTCCACAAATATGTTTGCAGTCCCACAATTGCAGGCTTACACATGTGATCATTTTCCAGTAGACCCATACCATCTTTAGATCAAGGGATACATAGTCCTGATAAGCATGAAGAATTTTTCTTGTTTTCTTGTTCAAGTAATTCAATGCTATTTGGGGGCCAGTCAATCAAACCAAAGATGTAAGTTAGAACAGGAAGAGCAAATTGGTTTATAGCTTGGACTTTTACTAGATGTCAATGAAGCTTTCAATATTAGCTTAAGTCTTCTGAAGTATTCCATGCTAAATTTTGTTCTTATTTGTTCGTATTTTATTGCCAACCCTTCACCAGTTCCCATATATTTATACACCCCTCCTGCTCAAGTTTCTTTATATCACATTCCTGTCCCAGGTTGATATTTTCTTGGTGCTGCAGCTTTCTTTTTGTAAACATTGCTTTTGCACATTTATCAAGACCAAATGTAATTCTTACCTCATCTGAGAAAGTTTTATCCATTCTAGTTGTGCTTTCAGATCCTCATCTGATAAACTATACAATTTTAAATCATCCACAAAAAGTACATGAGATGTCTTTAAACAAGGTTTGGTTCTGGAAGTTAAGCTGTAGCCATAACTTAATCTATTAAGTAAAAGCATAATGGGTTAAGGGCAAGACAAAACAGCAGCAGTAACAAAGAATAGCCATAAGTATCCCTCTTTGAATTTTTATCTCTGGGATAATAATTTGCCCTTGGTTGTGGCTTAGCTGCAACGTTGTTTGCAACTGTTTTGTGGTCACTGTAACATAACTGATCAATTTAAGATGTATCTTGTACATATGCAAGCATTCCAGTATCCATGAATATGGGATTCTACTGATTTTTTTTTTGTAATCTGTACATCTCATATTTAGATTTTTCACATTTTACATCTCTCTGTTATGGCTCAGTTTAACAACAGATGACCCTTTGACGTGACATTATTTTAGTACCTTTTTGTTCAAATACCATGAATGATTTTTTTTTCTAAATAGCTATTGTCTCTGTGCCAATCAGACCTCCCAACCGTTCCGAATTATTCAGTTTTTACCGAGTTTTGGGGTCTAAATGAAGGGGTGCTACGATTCCCGAGAGGCACCCCTTCATTTCCGATTTTTCTTAGCTTTTTTAAAATTTTCGCGCTGTCGGAGCTGACGTCATCACATGCACAATGTCAGCTCCGTCAGGCTACCAGCCAGTCGGAATTGAGCTCAAGGAGCTCACGTCATCATTTCCGGCTGGCTGACTTAAATTTTAAAACAGCGGGAATTGCAATCTGGCGGGCTGCGCTTGTGCAGGATTACTGAACAGGGAAGCTGAAACGCTTGTTCAGAGCAGTTCGGGGGATATGGCAGGGAAACAGGGATTAATGGCAGACGCTTGTGCAGAGCAGTATGACAGAAGCAGGGATATGGCAGCAACGATGGCAGGGATTAATGGCAGCAAAGAGCAGTTCACCGAGCCGGGAAGCTGAAGCGCTTGTGCAGAGCAGTGGATTAATGGCAGCAACTGAAACAGGTAAGGAACATTGTGTGTGTGTGTGTTTGAAAATGCCCCCATATAATACACTTGGTGGCTAGAGGCATTCAGGCTCAAACCCTGTACCTTTAGTACAGGGTAAAAAGAGCCTACTATCCCTAGCCACCACCATTTCTGAGTGAGTAGAGAGCTATGATGAGAAGTGAGAACATGTTTTTTTTGTGCTAAGAGTTTAGAGGTATGATAAGAAGTGAGCACACAATTTGTATTCCCCTATTATTGTTTTTGTGCTAACAGTTCAGAGATATGGTGAGTGAGAAGTGAGAACTGAATTTGTATTCCCCTATTGGCTTTGTTGTTTGTCCATGTTTTTTGTGTTGAGGTTAAGAGCTATGTTGAGAAGTGAGAAATTAATTCACTAAATGATGGCTATTAAGTTTCAGTCTTCCTATTTCTCAGGCAGCTGCTGATTTGGGATAGTGGTATGTTGTTCTGAATGTAGTGCATAGAGTCCTGGGTTCAAAACCTGCCAGTGAAATGCATGATGTAGCACAACATTTTATTCTAGCAACTTTACAAAATTATACAAGCAATGTTTAAAATGTGTTCCTGGTTGACCCTTTGTCCCCCACCCCCGAAAAAAAAAATGAAATTGAAAATAAGTGCAAGAAGCTGTGCAAGATGCTTATGGCTTACACTACTATCATTCTATTTATAGTGTGGGTGTGGAAGCAGACTTTTATGATTGAAAAGTACTGAATTGTGCAGTTTTGTCATTATTGGTTCATGTGTTTTGTTTCATTGCCTACAGTACAGATTACTGGTGATGTTCAAACAATAAATTAAAAATGCGCTCTAACATGTGTGTTGCATTATACAAGGAATATAATTTAATAAAGTCAGGAAGGTGTATAAAGAAAAGAACACATGTATGTTTCTTGTTTTGTGTGCAAGGGGCCAATGATTTGATAACAGCCCAAAGGTAAACTTTATCTACCACTGGCCAGATGCATTTTCTTTGGATGTGGTGTGGGTTTCAATGCTGTTTCAATGAATGTGAGTTTCAAGGGCAAAGTTTAATGTCAAGCCTATTTTCATTGTGAGACAGTATTGCTTTGTTTACCAGATGATGTATTTTAGTGTTTCTGCATTGTTGTGCTGTAAAATGTAAAAATAAAATTCAAATCATTGTAGAAGTAAAGCAGTATGCATACATTAGTGTTTATGGTAAATAGGGGCAAAATAGCCAGGTAACAGGACACTGGAATGACTGTAGGGGGACTCTGGTGCCATGTTTTGGTTGTCTGTTCTTCAATTTGCGTTCGAAAGTTGGTATCCCACAATTACATTGGAGTGGGTGGGGTTACATAATTATGTATGCAAATTAGATGTTAATCAGCGTACAGATTTGTACCTATTTTTCATGGGCCTTGTCCAGATTTTTGATGTTTCCAGGTTGAGAGGTATGACATTGCATTATGCCAGCATGAAAATTAGACATTCATGAATCTAGCCTGAAGTAGTAAGTATCAAATCAGAACTGAAAAAAAACCCCTGAAAAATAGAAAGCTCCAATAAAGGAAATAATGTACTTGTATTTTCTGTGTTTTATACGTATATTGAATGATGGATAAGGTTAATTTTAACTGCTTTGTAAATGTTTTAATTGTTGATTGGTTGCGTTCTTGCACTGACATTACTGGTGAGTTAAGCATATCTCTCTGTTCCTTTACATTTCACAGTTCCTGCGTATGACTCGTGTATCATTCTCAGCTTTTCTTTTCATAACTAATTAGGCTCTATTATCTGCTTTAAATACTAGATGTTGTATACATCTGATTTATTCTTTAAATGAAAAATATGGTTAGGTTTCTTTCCATAGCATTTTCATCTTCAAACCATTCTGAGCCCACTACTGAGACAATTTAAGTATGTTTTTTGTTACAGGTAACTAGGGTATTTACATTTTGCTTCTAGTTCCTCTTAGGTTCATAGGTTCATAGGTTCATACTAGGCTATCTGCCCAAGGGCATTTATAAGCCTAGCCCAGAGTTTTGTGGCTTTTGCCATCCCTTTAGTATGGAGGATACTATGCCCATTATTTTGCTGTGCCTCTGTCAAGCAGTGACACTGAGATAATCCCTGGGGTATATCTGCGATCTCCCATCCATTGGTCAAGATTTCTCTTGAACAAAGCCAGCAAGGTGCTCTGCCTCACATGTACCGGGATTTTGTTCCACAGCATAGGGAGTCTCTGGGTGATGAATCTGTCCCTCCAGCATGTCCTATTAATAACTGTGTCAAGGTTTAAGTCTCCCACCCTTGTAGTTCTGAGGGATCTAGATTTTTTGAGGTGAAGCATGTTCATCAATTCTGGGTTGGACATGGCCTTGTATGTCAGGCACAGGTCACCTCTGAGCAGACGGTAAGCAACTGAATAGAGCTGGAGTTCCTTCAGTCGGGCAGCATAGGACATATTTTTGAGACCATTTATCCTTTTGGTGAGGAACTTTTGGGGCCTTTCCAGTTGCTGCAGGTGTCGTGTCAGATACATTCCGAATGGGGCATTGTACTCAATCATTGGTCTGATGAGTGATGAGTACAGGGGGACGATGACCTCCCTTGATCTAGATGTGAATCCCTTCATGATCAGGTGGGCAATGTAGAAGGTCTTCCTAACTACTTTGGCAATGTGAGTGTCAAACGAAAGGTTACTGTCAACCTGGGTCCCCAGATCCCTGATAACCTCTTCTGTGCTTAGTGGGTTGCCGCCTATATGGTAGCTAGGGGTAACCTTGTTTTTCCCGAAGGGTATGACTATGCATTTTTTGGCATTTAACTTTAGGCCATGGCTCTGGCACCAGTTATCCATTTCTATAAGACCCTTCTGAAGGATATCTGTGTCAGATGTGTTCTCAACTATGGCGCCCAGTTTGCAGTCATCTGCAAATTTTGTCAGCCATAATCCTCCTGTGTTTGCTTGTACTTCTGAAAAGTAGATGCCGAACAGGAGTGGGCCCAGGACTGAGCCCTGTGGGACACCACTTGTGACAGGCTTTGAGTCTGACATGGCGCCAGCAACTCTGACCCTGTGGGTTCTGTCACTTAGCCAGTTTGCAACCCATCTTGTGACATATGTATCTTCAAACAAATCCTCTTATTGCTCTAGTAAATATGAATGACTCAACATGCTTGCTATATGCATTTGTTTTTCTGGAATTTACTGTATAGTTAAGTCATGCTTCTATAGTTTAAAATATATTTTGTAGTCTTGATGGTGTCTTGTACAAATACTTTGTATACAAGCTGTGCAATGGCTTTCTTGTTAACCAGTTCATGGGACTGTTAACAACCACATACAATGGAAAACAGCACTTTCTCTGTCTGAGCATATATTATCTGATATTCTATAAAGCTTAAGGATCCATAGGCAACTGATTTAACTTCTTGCAGAATTACTGCACCAAAAGTGTTCTGTTTGAAATGTATGATGCGACTGACTTACTAATATTTGCTTACTTCACTATGGGTTCTTCAGTTACCAGCTGTTTAAGCCATTCAAAGCTCTTTTCACACTGTACACTTCAGTTCAAGTTTGTATCATGTTCCAGTAATTTTCTTAATGACAAAAATTCATCTGACAGGTTTAGGATAACATCATCATTCCAAGAAATATTGTTTGTCATTCAGTAGAGGTATTTTTATTATGGTGTTACATTTTTGGTGCCTTAGCTGCATAACTACAATTTTACTCTTAGTTAGCTTGAAATTATTCTTGGAGGCCTTGATTTATCACTTTTCCAGGGAAACAGCCAGTATCTAACCATGTGAGATCAAAAAGCATGGATTTTGGGGATTTACAGTGATCAGAAGTAGCCCATGGCTGTAGTATGCAGTTCTTGCATTCTTTGTTCAGTGAACCTGTACCTGTAGCTACTTTCAAACAAGTCTGCGGAGTTCTTTTCACAGTATGATTGGCTGCCCAAGGGGAGTAGAAGTTGCGGCTACTGGAAAAAGGAAAAATAAAAATGCAGTTTGTGAAGTTCCTGAATTTTACCTATGACTCTTAGAAGACTGAATTTATACTTCATTTGTTCCCTTTTTTGGGGCCAAGACTTTGCTTAAAAAAGGCTTGCTTCAAAGTGAAGATTGAAGACTGCAATGTGAAGAAGGGAAAGTAGAAAGTGGCTGGATCCAATGATGGAACCAGAGTGGGATGAAGGGAGTTCCTGTCCCTGGTGCAAGTTATAAGAGTGGTGCAATTAGCAGGTAACAATAGTGAAGGAGTGTAAAACTTGCATTGATTTATGAAACCACAAAGGTATCATGCCTTCACAAATTAATGCTGGTACTACATTTACAGCTCTGCTGAAGTACCTAGTGTGTGAGGTGAGTGTGTGGTAACTCTAGCAAACTGATCTTTCACTTTGAGAAGAGCTTTTTTTTCATATTTATACTCCTTAACATTGAGTTGAGAAGGGCACCAGTTTGTGGATCAATGCAGCTTGATGCAACCCAGAGCTAGAAGAGCACTTAGCACTTGGGAATCTTGTTTTGTCCTGCATTCCTAAATCAAGCCTGGTAAGCTACAGTGTGATGTATGCATCGATTCAGGAAGCATTCAGAAAATGGGTTGGCAGCACACTGCTGTTTAACCCAAACTGCTCGCATACCTGTTTTCTTCACACACCACTGAAAGTGCAAAACATAGGTGTGGAGAAGACTGTTTTTGGCTGAATGGAAAGTCACAACATTTTAAGGTCAAGGGCTCAACTATTAAGCACAGGAGTGGGATATCAGTGCAGTATGTACAGTATTGAAAATGTTCATGTACTGTGCATCATTGTCAGTCTTAACAAATAAAATATTAAACAGAATAGCAGAATCTTCATTCTTCAGTGACTTTATTTTGCCATTGGCAGCCTGCCTAAGCTATGCTTTTAAAGTTTATTTTAAGATTTGTTTTTGATTGAGGGAGGGGTAGTTTAAATTATTTTGTCAATGTTCATCTCACATTTTTGCTTTCTGTGGTCACTGTACTTTTTTCTTTGGTTTTGTTGATTTAAGGATATTTCCCTGGGACCTATTCATCTGCCTTTTCTAGGTGGAGTCTAGTATTTCATGTGTGAATAGAAAGAAAATGATTGTTTTTTTAATTTGATCATTTTTTAGGGTAATTGAAGTAAGCAAGGTGGTGAAACATTTACATATGTTGTATGTTAAATGTTAAATGGTAATTGTTAATATTATATTCTTACATAGATGTCACAAGGTAAGGTCACCTTAAGAGGTGCTGACAGTTTAATTTAGGTGCACAGAAGTTAAGGATGCTAGGCATTTGTCTTTTTAATCAATAGTGTTTATTTTCTTGAGTGTCTCTTAGAAGTGTTATGGTTATTTTGGGCTAGAACATGCCTTGCTAATGCCTACAGCATAAATCTGTATACAGTTTCTTTGTTATATTCTGACATAGTGTTCCTGTACTCCAAAATCTCAATTAGCTGCATTGTAATTGTAAAACCTCTGTAGGTCATAACAAGCATCACATTATATCAATATTCCAATGTAAGGTAAGGGTCCAGAATAATATTTCTGCTTTGCAAACCCATTGGAGTGTTAGTGACAACTTTTATATGAACAATTATATGAATAATCTTAGCTGTAACTATAATAACTGTTAGGGTACTAGCTGAAAGAAGTACACAATCTTTGCCAGTTGGACCAGTTTTTTGAGAGATATGTAAACATTTTAAAAGTATGGCAGGTTTGGGGAGCAATGCAAGATGGCAAAAGTTGAATTTTCTGGCAAAGGAATGTGCAAACATTTTAAGATATGTCTGTAAAAGTAATTTTAAGGCATTCTGCATAGGTGTATGTGGGTGCGTGTGCATGCATGACTGTGTCCATATGCACAGCTTGAATACATAATTGTCTGGGTAATGGAATGAGAGGTTTACTTGTTCCTCATGGAAGACTGATCAGTTCTTTGTTAGCTTATTCTTGTTTTTATAGTATTTATGGTCAACTTACAGTACTGTTTGTGTTTTTCCATGCATATGACACTACCTACTATTTGGTACAGGTCCATTCCAACTTACAGCTTCTGACCAATGTAACCCTTTTTAATTCAGTACCAAGTACTAGTAAATCTAACAAGATTTTTGCTGTTCCTGTGTTGGCTGTGAATTTACTATTTTATCTGGTAATATAAATCAATTATAATGTTTAATTAAATCAGGGTAGCCTGTAAGTAGCCCAGGGTAATGATAGCTGTTGTTGCAGACAAAACAGTATTCTCATAGCCCACAGCAGAACAAAAAATGTGCATCTGCAATAAAGAGGTTAATTTTTTCCAGAAAGACTGCTGTATCACTGTTGCATATTGCACCACTATTTTGAACTGTATATAAATACTTTTGATTCATTGCATCAAACCTGATCTTTGCTTCACATCTTGACAAATAATATAGCAGATCATTTGCAAAAATGGTGTACATCTCCCTCCATGTTGATAGGCACTGAATCCCCTGTCCCTGCCCATATGATCCCACATCCATAGCTACTGACTGAACATCATTTTGTTTTGAACTGATAGTCTGGTGCCATATAAGATGATGGAAGGATTTCACTAAACAAATTTGTTTTTTTCCATGCTTGCTAGGACATTCAGTAATCCCACCATGTTCTGTGTCATATCCTAGATGGAAGGCTTATTTAGATTGTTCACTGTAATGTAAACACTTGTCATGTCTTAATTACCTTCAGTCCTTTTAACCTTAGCTGAGATGTTTATAATATTCTGCACTATCATAAAATCTTTACAAAGTACTGTGAGGTATTTTTCTGTTATACATACAATAGAGTCACTGCTTAGTAGTGCATTTAAAGGATGGCAGATAGTAATGTATACCCTATAGCAGCACTTGATTATATTACGTTGTTATATGGATTCTCTCCACTCTATTTTATTATAGTGAATTTTTTTGGTCAGGCTTTTCTAACTCTGACATGTAATTTTAATTATTTTATATGTAATAAATATAATAGGTATTTGATAATATACAAGTATAATCTTATAGACAGTATAGTTTTTCAAAAGGTTACTCTGCAGCTTGCAATGTCTGTCATTTTGCAGCATACTAAACCATTACATTAAAGTTTCTTAGCCATGGGTATTCTCTCTCTGATGTGCAGTTGAACTTATTTTAGGTTGTATATAAGCCGGCATTTGAAAAATGATATAAACAAAAGCAAGAATGGAAATCTAAATCTTCTAATGAATGGGAAATCTGCAGATTCTAACAAAACATAAAATGTGTATATTTGAAACAATCTTTGTGTATGTGACAAAGTAAATCTAGGGCTATCAAAGAATCAAAATCAGACCTTTGTTTCTTACAGCATGTAGTGGTTTCCTGTATAACATTCTTCACTATAAAATCTTAAAGTGATGCTGGCAAACTGCCAACTTTCTGTCTGCTACAAGTTATATCTGGAGTTAACATGACTGTAAAATATTACTGCTGATCGTGAAATGTGCACCACTGTAAAGAGATATGAGTAATCATAAACTTGATCTACATTCTGACACACAGACGTATGAAACCATTCTTGTTTTATAAGCCCATTTTAATATAAAAAATTGTTTCTTAACACAATTTAACTAACTAGTTGCTCTCTATGTAATTTTGTGGCATTTTGGTATGAATTATTATTATTTTTTGCACCACTCATTTTAGGGATTTTTCTGTAAAACTGGGTACTACTGCACAATTCTATCCTATTTAGTTCTTAGATGTTATTGTAAATCATGTTTTCGATGCAAGTTGCACTACTTTAGTATCATAGGTCAGATCACAGGTATTAACTGTCTCAATTCACCAGGGGCACCTCCTTTCTCACTAAAAAAAAAAAAAAACTCCTGACATTTCAGCTTCTGGATGCAGTATCTGTCTGCATACCTGTAACTAAGTTAGATGGTGACTAGGGCAACCTCCAAATACTGGCCCCTCTACTAGAGTACATACATTCATATGTAAGTTCTAGGCCAGCTGCCCTTGTGGGCCATTTTAAGCCCAGCCAATTTACTTTCTTGTGCTTGAAATAATCTATCCTATTTGGTTACAGATTGGTCTTACCCATTCCATGGTCAATAGTTATATATTACTCCTAATCAGAATAACTGGGATCATACCATAGATAATTTGAGGGGACCCATGCATGGGATAAAGCATTTAGGAGCTGCCTCTGTCTATTAGTAGTACAGGGGAAGTCCTGGGGTAAATTTCATGCTTCCCATCCATAGATCTAAACTAGAATATGGACAGGGATAAACTTTGCTCTGTGTGGATGTGGAGTTTGCTCCACAGCAGCAGTATCCTATGTGAAATATGCCTGTCCCTCCAAACAGTTCTGTTGATGTTGCAGATGAGATTTAGATCCACAGATCTAAAGCTGAGGATCATAAATAAATAACCGTCCCCCTGTCAAAGTGCTATGTTGTTTCTGTATAAAAGCTGTTTCACTGTCTGAAACACTTTTCAAAAACTAGAAACTATGAGCTGTATTAGTTCTTTCTGCAGTTCCTAGCACACATGCACTAAAAGAAGAATTTAAGCAGCTGCAATATCAAGTGTGGTTGCTTAAATGATTAGGAATAGCATACCTGCATGCAGCTGACTAGGAAAAACAATCATACTCTCCATAACATGGACTTGCAGGGATATATATAGTTGTAAATATATACACACATACATATATATATATATATATATATATATATATATATATATATATATATATATATTGCTGTAAGATTTACAGCAAAATTTAAAATATAACTGATCCTTCTTTATACTCAGTCAGTCACATTTAGTGCTGCAGACAGGTCTATAGCTTTTGTGTCACATAGCTGAAGTCCAAAAAATATCCTCTCAAAGCAGTGGACAAAAAAAGAGGTTTTTATTTTAGCAAAGAGCCATCCATGTATGTCCAAAATGTGCTGAATGCCACTTTGCTAACACCTCTGCTAAACTGTAGCAAAGCTATGAACATAATATTTTTTGGGTAAACTGCTTTATTAAATTGTAGCAAAGTGCTATACTAGCTCCTTGGCAACAATTCGTAACACACCAGCACTGACTGCCATTCTCAATTGTGGCTGCATAAATGTTGCAGGTGCAACTTGCAGAGAACAATCAGAATTTCAACTACAGTGTCAATTACATCATCTGTTAGCTTGACCCTGGGGCAGCTGCCCCTTTCATCCCACACTTTCCATGGATTTGCTTACCTTTTAGAGAGAATGAAACTGGTATATTCATAGAGAAAATGAACTGATTCACACAGAGCCAACGTTAATAATCCAATTTACTAAAAATAAATTTTAAGTTGACTCCTTTTTTCCATTTGTTTCTTTTTGAAAGTTTGTCAACAATTAGTATGTTGTGAACAGGAAACTTTACACAATAACATGCATTAATTAAATGTGTTAATAATCACTAATGAATAGTCACTATTACTGGCAGAGTTGGATAAAATAATTAGCAAAAAGCTGCTGCTATTCTAGTGAATTGGTACGAGCCAGAAGATGGTACCTGATGTTCTGCATTTGCATAATTGCTGTTTAGAATAGTAATGTGTAGATTTGAATATGTAGATGTTACACTAATTTGGTATCCCACATTATTTCAGATTTTGAGGTCCTTTCTGGCTGATTCTCTCGTTTGGAAGATAGAAACTTTAACTGAGGTGTTGTTTCGATGGTATTATCGCATATTGATCTTCTGCTATACAAATTTTGGTAGATTTACAGTTTGGTAATGTAAAAATACTGTTTTAACTATTGAATTGTTATGTGGAGTTGTACATTTTTTATATTGTCAAATTTTGGTATGAAAGTTTTGTGGTAGTCATTTTATGGACCCTTCTGTCAATTGAGCACCATTGTGCAATTCTGTTATTAAAAGTTGTTTTCCAGATTTTGTAAACAGAGTTGCACAAATTCATTTTCATAGTTCAGACATTAGTGGTCCACAGATAGCATACTGAAAACTTCAGCAAAAATGCTAAGGTTTGGAACTTGTGGGCATTTGCTGAAAATTATGCTAGGGAGTATTTTTTCATACTTTACTGGGTTTCTAGTAAAGTCATTGCTTGCTTTCAGCTTTTGTGGTAAAGGTTCTTATATTTCTGCACTCACTTTTCTGCTCTTATTTTAAAGATGGATGTGACAGGTGTCCTTCCACTGCAGGTCAGTAATGGCTGCCAGTGAGATTTTGAAGGCTCTGTGGCTAAACAGATCTTTTGATGATTGTGATGTCTAGGTGACCTGCATTAGTTTGCCGCTGTGAGTGGAACACATTTTGTGTACATGTTGCTAGCAATATGATAAGTTTTATTCCTTGAAAGAGACTGTAATTAGAGGACTAGACTGACAGGGGTGGTGGTGGCGGTGGTTGTATGGGAAGTCTGTTATGATTGTCTCAGCAATGGATGGAACTCACTGTGCCAAACATGATACTCCATTCACTTCATGCCTCTGGAGGATGGAAGCCATACTGAGTTCCTGATTCAGTTATCTTGTTTTTGCTGTACTGAAGGATGTGTGTCATGCTAAGTTAGTACTGCCATTGTACAGGTAATATCACATGACTCAGTGTCATCATGGTTTATCCAAGCAATTGCTATCTTTTCTTCTGTTTCCATTCAAAGTTTGTGTGTGGCTTGGAAGAACTGCAGGCTCAATTTCGTTGTCAATAGTATAAATATCTGGTTGCAAAGGTCAGCATCATAAATATGAAAAAAAACTTTTCTGTATTATCAGAATCCACGTGTGATCCACTTTTATTCTGATTATTGTGTTGGATAGTTCCTTTCATTGTCTGTGCAGAAAAGATGGTGCATTCACATTGCACACAAACTACACATACAGTGTGGAATTTATCAGTTGTACAGAGTACATAGGGAAGTCAGACTAAGCAAGCATCCAAGCTATGCCCTGACGTTTATATGGCATTTGCTCATTTTTTTCCTGGTTTTGGTACTTCATCATTCCGACAACCTTCAAACAATAAGGCAAACATGTTTTCTATACTTGGCATGAAAGCAATGGTGTCAAAAAACTGCTTCAGATCATGTTTTTTTAGTTCAGATCATGTTCATCAGTTTACTGACATGGAGGAAAACTGTTCTGTTCTGCATGCAACTGATATCTGGATCACACTAGACAAACAAGAAACACTAGCAAAATAAGGAGTTTGGAGGTAAAGATAAATTACAACAGACAGCACAACTCATAAGCTTTATAGTGACTACAAAAGCAGCAGTATCCAGAAGAGTTGTGAAATTGCTTCAACAATGGGTGGCAAAGTATGTTAAGGGGATCGGTACTCTGTCACAGTAGGGTTACTCTGTGACAGCTGTATCTTCTGAAGTAGCAGATATCCATGGAGCAGACATTTACAATGCTGTGCACAGAAGAACACTGGCAGTTGTATGTGAGTTTGGGGGGAGGAAAATCTTACATATCCAACTGAAATATTATAAGCTGTTTACTAAACATTACAAGAATGAATATTTACTGTGTTTATTGTGACTTATAAAATCCAGTTTAAAATCTAAAACCTAATCACTGTGACCACTGTAAACATTAGCTTCTGTGAGCACTTTGCTTTTACACTTGTTTAGTAACATTTATGGTTTTTGAGATATGAACGTGTGTTTGAAATATGAGGTTATAACCTGATTTTATCAAAATGTGCAGGATGTGGCCATTGGAATTTAGTATACAAATTTCCAGAATTCCATCGGAGGGAATGAATAAAGGTCAGCTCAGAAAAATAGGAGAAGCAACCCAGTTGTTCTTTTCTTAAGGGCCTGCACATACTTAAACCCATTTATTTTATCAAAATTTACTAATGATTTTCAATTATATGCTATCAGCATGTTCATTTTAAATTCATCTTCTTAAGGACTGGGTAGTGTACATCCAATAAGATGTCCATGGGCAGCCACTGCTGTACATACATATACACATGCAAGTATTTCAGGCATGGGCAATAATGCCCTTTTCGCCTGACAATATATCATTATAGTTGCTCGCATAATAAGTGTCCAGGCTGTTCTTAAAAGTATCTGGACTAATGTTTGCTTTAATGTAATTTGGTAGTCTATTCCATGCATCAGCTACTGTCTCAGAGTACCAATTAGTACACTTTTTATTCCTACAGAATCTTCTTTATAGGTTGTCTGATGATTCTCTACTACTTCTTGATAATCCCAGACATACCCAGAGGTAGTTATTTCTAAATGTCCTACATACCTGAATAAGGTCTCCTCTTAAATACCTATAGGAGTGATTGAAAGAGTTCAGATGTTTTAGTCTTTCATAATAACTTAAATTTTACATCCATGGATGCCCTTGGTATATTTCCACTGTACTCTCTCCGGTTTACTCATGCTTATTTTCTTATGAAGTTTCCACATTGTTATTCCAAACTCAAGTTTTGGTCTAATGCAACTAACAATTATTTCATCATTTCTGATTTCCTAGACTTTATATATCTTTTTATACAACCAATAGTTCTACAACTATTGTTAACCAATTGGTTGGCATGATTAGAAAAACTCAAAGCTGGATCTGCTCATATACCCAGGCCCTTAAATGACTCCACAATTTCAATCACTGTGTGCTGTGTTAAATATTCACCTTTCAATTTAGGTCTTCCAAATCTCACATGCTTAGTTTTTTTATGTACTTATCAGTATATTATTTTCCTGCAATTAAATTGTCAATTTATTCAAGTTCTTTTGCAGACATGCCTTGTCTTTAACACATTTAATCAATTTATCCATTTTCAAGTCATCTGCATACAGACTGTAGAACACCTTAGATGAAAAAAAGATCTGAAAGTTACTATCTAAACAAGTATGGGGCCAGGACAGAGCCCTGTGGGGCACCCTGACTATAACGTCAAATTTCACCTGTTCAATTGCTGTACGATACTTGCCATGTCTTATTTGTAAGCCATGCAACTATCCATCTTATCAATAATACATCAGTACCAAGTTGTTCTAATTTATTGATCAGTGTTTTGTGTATGATCCTATCAAATGCTAAAGCTAAATCTGTATAAATTACTTCACAGCACAATTTTGCATTAATTTAATTATATTGTTATAGAACATCATGTTACAAGTGGTAATAGATCTATTTTCAACACATGCATGCTGATATATGGTTTCATGTCCCGACCTTTCCAATTCTGACAATAATTTATCCATTGTAACCTTCTCCATTATTTTTACACAACAAGAAGGTAATATTATGGGTCTGTATGCCTCTGTATTTGTTCTACTTTCCTTTCCCTTAAAGACAGGTTTAACAAGTACGTCTCATATTATGAGGAATCTCCCCACATCTATACATCCTAGTGAACAACATGTATAATGGCACTGTAGGTTCATGCCAAAGTCTTGTCAGGTCATTATTACTAATTATGTCTCCTCCTTCTGTTTTGTTTGTCTCCAGTTTGCATTGTTCTTTTCTAAAATAGTCTAATTTGATTTATGTATCTAAGGTTACCTGAATGTTACTAAGACAACTTATAACCCCCTTTGTTAAGCCAAACTGTTATGCATATGATTTTATAAATACATCTATAATCTGTTGTGTCTGGGAATACCTTTTAGAATCAACACAGTTTATCAATGTGTATGTCTTTATTCCTACCACCTCTTATGTATCTATGGCATGCTTTCCTATTATTCTCAATGTCGTTATATACATTTTCATCACATTTTTATTGAACATATGGCTGGCTTGTTTATTTTAGTTTTCAAAGTTGCAGTTCAATATCTTTTCCATTTCTTACATTTTTGTTTCTCACCTTAATCAAGTATCTTGTTTTTTATGGAAATATATCCTGCTGATGCTGTTTGCCTAGATCCTGATGTGCATCATTTTGTTTATATTTTTTGCATTCAAACAATTTCTCTTTCAAAAATTGACATTCCTTCCACGTTTTTTCCACTTATTGCATTACTCAAATTAGTTTTACATAGTGATAGGTTTGCTTCCATATAACCTGTTATTAATCTTCTGTGCATTTAGTTTAGATTTCAGTTTGGCAGAATTATCTAGCAACGATTTAACCTTTAAAAACCCATGATCACTGCACATCAGTGGTTGAAAAACCTGACATGAAGTAACAATAATTTCTTCAGAAACATAAAACAATGGAGCAGATTCAATAAACCCCACACAGTCCGCTAAGACTGTGTGTGCATTGTGACAAGACGCGCACATGGTAGTGCACATTTTTGGATTCAGTAAGTGGCTGTACGTGCCGTGTAGAGCCACACAAACATGACAAACACCATGATCTGCACCATGATTTGCAAATTACAGCATAAGCTGAATTGTATGCTAATTAACCAATCCAAGATGGAGGAGCTATTCGACAAGCTATAAAGCAACTGTCTAGACTCAGTGAATTTTTTCCCTGCGAATACCAAAACCCTACTGGAATACAGCCATGGAAAGGAGTCTACACAAAATAATGTTAGGGGCTGCTGTTGCTTTAATTTATGTGTATGTGCAACAGGCTGAAGTCTAAACTGCTGCTGCTGCTAATAGACCAAGGCCAAGGAGGAGAAAAGTTTTTTGACCCCCATTTAACTTATCACAATCTGCATGCGGTGGAAACTGTACAGCACTAAAAGGTGGATAGAGACACTACAGGAACTCTGCAACCTCTGTTGTCCTCAACTCAGACCAAGGGCAAATCAAGGGGAACCAATACCTGTGGAGACAAAGGTATGTGCTGCACTTAGAATTTTAGCTACAGGAACCTTTCAGTGACCAACAGGGCACATGCTGGAGGTGTCACAGGCATCAGCATCCAGGATCCTCCATCAGTTCCTGAATGTTATTCTCCAACATGCCAGTGACTACATATATTTTCCCTGTACAGGGCTACAAATATGCAGGAATTCTACTCTGTGGCACACTACCCTGAAGTACTGGGTGCCATAGACTGTACACAAACAGAAATCACTGCATCACCTGGGAAGGGGAAACATAAATAGAAAGGGCCCATTAACTGTCAAGTCATATGTATTGCTATGGGAATTATCTTGAATATGTGTGCTGGCAACCCAGGCAGTTGCCATGACTCACATAACTGGCACAACTCCTAGCTGTATGAGATGTTTACTAGGGGTGATATCCCAATGGGTCATTCACTGGGGGATGCAGGTTATTCACTGGAAACATGGCTGATGACACCCATCAGAAATGACACAGGCCAACTGAAAAACCCTATAATGATGCACATGCTCAAACCAGAAATGTCATAGATCATGTGTATGGGCTGCTGAAGTCATGTTTCCGGTGCCTAGATACATCTGGGGGAGCCCTGCAATACAATCCATGTACATGTACTGAAATCTTCACTCTTTGTGTTATGCTTCAGAACATCATCCTGAGAAAACAGCTGTAGCAGGATCAACAAGTGGAAGTGACACACATCCCACCACCACTTGCAAGGTCACCACATTCATAGGCAGGTGAGGAGTCAGAGGGGAGACCAGCAGCTGCTATGGGTATAGGCAGACATAAGAGTCCTCAGTATGCCCTCACATTGGCTAACAGCAACGCATAGCACACTCATTCACCACCTAAGGGGCTAAATCCTTCATCCTATACACATGCATACAGTAATGTTGATGCCAGGCAGTGGTCGCAATCTTTACCTATTAATTTCTAACTTCTCTCTTTAATGATTTGCCAGTACAAAAGTATGAAGCCAAACTGAGGACATTTGATTACCCATTTGGATGGTGCAGTGGGTAACATTGTCGCCTCACAGAAAGAGGTTCTCTGGTTCACCTCTCAGCTGGGGTGCCTTCTGTGCAGAGTCTGCATGCCCCCCTTGCATTCTTGTGGGTTTCTTCTGGGTGCTCCAGTTTCCTCCCATGTTACAAAAACATGCATCTGGAGCATTTCTCCCCTGGCCTCCACTGCAAATTGGCTCATTCCAAGTCAGACTTTCCTGGTAAACAAATGTTAAATAAATACATAAATACATACATAACTACATAAATAAATAAAATAAATAAAGTGCAATGGCTGTGTACTCCAAACATCAGAGTCAGCCCTGAACTAAAACTGTAGCAACCACCACATTTACAAGGTAAGTGTTGGACCTAGAATATTAAAAAAAAATCTATAATAATACAAATAAATGGCATATCCTTTTATATTGTTACTTGGTAATGTAAGTAGGTAAAATGTAGTTGTTTTGTACAGCAGTAACTTCAACATGTGACAGCAGTGACTTATGTGAATACAGGTGTCCTCTATCAAGTAATAAGCCTCTGGTATCAAAGATTCACACATTCATACCTCTCAAAAGTACTGATGGTAACCAAATGTCCTCAGTTTGGCTTCATACTTTTGTACCGGCAAATCATTAAAGAGAGAAGTTAGAAATTAATGACACACATTTCAGTTTCAGACTTCATATTCCTTAGAAAAATCTTAAAAGTAGTGATGCAAAAACTGTTTGATTCTGTCAACTGTCTAACTTTGTAAGACCAAAATATTCAAAAAGTTTCCCTATTGTTCATACTCTGTCCCACTTTTATTTATGGCTTGGTCCAGCTTTGTTGCTGTAAGGCTGTGAAAGGTATTTACACATTACAAAAACCCATAAGAAAGCAGTACAATTAGCAAAACAGCATCTAAAATACAGATATTCTAAGCACTGGGTCAGCTATGCACCCTGAACATCATACACAAAGCTTATGTATCCCTGAATTCAAAAGATAGAAAACATGGATATGGCAGAGTTATCATGACTTGCATAGGGTGTTCAGGGGTAGGAACCAGGACCATGACTCCATGGCCTGCCATGTCTGGGTATGGACACCTCAACCACTGACAGAGCAGTGGAAGTAGAGCCATTATGGCAAAGTGATCGGGCATGGCCACATTGGCTAACATCAGATGATGTGGCTGACCTATGCCCATGTGGATGGGTTTAGGTAGGCTTACTGGCTGTGTCTGATGGAATTACAGAGGATGGTTGAATGTCAGCCTCAGTGTCAGATTCAACCTCTGTACCCCGTGACTGCACCTCATTTTGCTCACTATCATCATCAGACTGACATTAGGTGGTAAGAGTCCTACACTTCCACTATCAGGATCACCTGTGATAATAAACAACAAACACAGGAAGGAAATTAATAGCTACACTAGTACAGTTCAAAGCATGCTAACAAACTAACACTGGTGCCACTATTAGAGACAGTACAGCAATACACACACAATCCTGACACCCACATCACACATACAGATAAAATTAATATTTCTGTAAACTGTTCATCAGTAGTGAAATAAAAATGTCTGGCTTACCTTGTGCAGATGACTCCACAGTTCCTAGGGAGGATGGTCCTGGAAGAAGTTAAGCAAAAAGTAAGGACACCATCATCACAATTAACAGTAATACAGAGACTGAAAAAGTTTAGCCCTTTATTTGTCCATGAACAATACATTTAGCACAAATGTAGATGACATGTCCACCCCAAGCCCATGTGTAATGAACCAGAATGTGTTGTTAACTGTATCAATCTATAACTAGCCCCCCAAAAAAATAATTTGTTAAACAAACGTAGGTATTACCATCAATATTTTACTATATAAAAAATATTTAACAATTGACATAGGTAAGCCTTCCTGTAAGCTCCTTTTGTGACATACTTGTCCTTCCTGAAACAGCAGCACCAACATCAATCACATGCTGTTGTGAACTTTATGCTGAGCTCTCTGGATCCCTGACAGTGGACAGGAACTCTTCATTTAGTGTCAGTGGTGACTCTGTAGCAGGCCCCCTTTGAGTAGCCATCTGTTAACAGATCACTGCAGCTGATCTCCTCTGGGCCAATGAAATCATGTCATTGGCCCTGTGATGCACCTGATCATACGTCCTGCTGTGGCTCCCAACAGCATCGACATCATTCACTATCTTTGCCAAATTTTCATTCTTTCCAACATATCCAAATGGCCTCATTCAAGCAGAAAGACACCATGTCACCAAGTGTTTGTACAATGACATCATTCTCAGTGACACTAAAGGGGGGGTTTGTGGGGACTGGGATGGCTGAAGGCCATATTCCTAGGTGACATAAAACAAAAAAGAAGGATAATGCACATAAATATTACATAAGTAAAAGTCCGGATTAGATATAACACATTAGTATTTTTTTCAGTATTACCCACTGGAGAAACAAAAAACTTTCAAGATATTCAAATCTAAAATATGATTTATGTGGTTGTAACATATCAGTCACACACAAAGCAAGGTTGGATCAAAAACAAGGGGAGTAACAATAGCAAAGCAAACCTCTATACAAACATTGTTTTGTTTGTGCCAGCCAATAAATGAAATTTTGCCCCCCCCAAAAAAAAAAACAACAAAAAAAAAAAACAGGCAAATGACATTTTGCTACCAAACAAAAGAATAAAACATTGGCAAACTGTTATAAGTGCTATCAAAGAAACTGTCCCAAAAATGTGTACACATTTACCACAGAACATTCATTTTTATGCAGCTGCCAGTTATCTCTATCTGTGGCCAGCACTCCTCTAGAAGTGTCTATGGGGCATCCTAGAAGGTTAGCACCCTGTGTCATTGGCAATATAAGATATTTACATTTCACTGAACTAACAATAGAAGTGTGTAAAGAGAAACAGTTCTAACATTAACACTTGTGATGAAAGTTAATAAGGCTGTGCATTTAAGAAAGTAATATGCCCTGAAAAAATGCCTACGCCAAAAGTAAACTTCTAAGAAGTGCATACAGATAAAAGTAGCATTTGCTAATGCATATATAAAATATTTTGCTAAATGACAGCTGAGCATATCCAGTATATAACTGGGAAATGTAATCATACCTTACCTTATGAAGATCAGTAGTCTTCTGTGCAGATAAAAACAAAGTAATAGCAACCTTCTTCTGTGTTATTCACATAAGCAAGTCTCCTCACATTCAGGTTCTCTAGCTTCACAGTTCCCTTTTTATATTGTAGATTCAGGCCTGTGAGCATGGTGAAGATGCATATGAGGTGTAAACCCATTAGAACTGCTGAATTCAAAAATCTTGGCTCTGTGTAGCACATGTAAACATAGTGCAGGTATTCCCTCAGTGTTTGTTGCTACTGGATTGCAACTGTGAATGATTACTAGTAGGGAGAAGGAAAACACAACAGCAATTCAGACTCCCTTACCTCCAGTGGATGTGTTAGCCAGGTTACACTTACAAAGTGCAGAAGTAATTGTATAGGTTTTAAATGTTGGTAAGCAGCACACATTTCACATTTTCTGTTCAGTAATATCCAACCTCATCTGCATTTGTTGAGAATTGTATATTACTGCTATTTAATATTCTGACTCATTTTATGGACAATGATACAAAATGCCTTACAGACTGCATGTCTCAGATTGCTGCTCAAATAAGAGAAGAATGAATACCATACAAGAATAAGACAGAGCTGCATTTCTGCAAACAATAGCAATGAATGGTTTTGTGATCACTCATTGCTCTACATCTGAAATTAACACATGTACAAACAACTCAGAAGTGTAAAAATACCATATATCTTGTTTATACTGTGGATGATTTTGGATTTGCTTGTATGCACAATGATTTTCATTCCTGCAGCAAAGCTGTTTCTGTGACAAAGAGGGATAAGACACCCTTATTGTTTTGTATGTTCACTCGTGTGACAGTTCAAATCCAGAGCTGTGTAAAAACTTCCATGTATACTAACATTTATTTTGTAATGCTGTTTATTTCACATATTTTTTAATACCAGTGTTTGTGTGATGCACTGCTTAATGCAAACAGGGGAAATACAATATATGTCATGTAATGTACTTCTACGATAACCAATGCATAAACTACAACTGTGAATCATGTGTTTGTGTAGCACATCTGCTAAACATGGTGATCCACACAGTATACACTATCCATAGATGATGGTTTAAGTCACACATTTGTCTTTTAAGAATAAAACCCAAGAAACACTGCTCACAAGGATAAAACAGGTTTAGCTTTCCTTCTCATGTTTGCATGTTGCTTACTGCCTCACAAACTTGGAGTACTGGCCCACACATAAAGCAGACAGAACACCTGCAGATGGGATGCAGATATTCTTGAATTCAAAAAGGGTACATTGTTGCATCTTTTGCGTTCTATCGAGCAATCCCACTAAGCAGGTAGCTATGGTTCTTTCCCACCTCCTTCCTGCACATTCCTCTATTGCCTTCCCTTTGTTCTTCCCCTGGCTTGCCCCCATTTCACCACTTCTCTATAAAACCCATTTTAACATTGTTAATATGGTTAAAAAATAGAATCACACACAACACACATAGTAAAAAAAGCAATGAAGCCCTTCTCTTTTTGTCCTCTGTGTTTGTGCAGAGTTTGGCATCATGCACCAATTCTGAGCAACAGTAAATGGTTCTTTACATCCTATGACATGGTGCGGTTACCTCCACACAATGCTGCTTAAACAGCTGTGCTAACATAACACACAGATCAGATTAAAGGTGCTCTTATTAAAAATGTCATATCCTTTTATCTTTTGACAATTATGAATGCATGAATATGTAAGTCCATATGTGTGCTGTTGACATTAATCAATTCAGTATTGTTTGTTTTTATACAATACTTCACTGTAGGCATTCCCTCTCACATTTGCTAAAATTATCACATTTAATTATTTAATGATGTCCTGAATACGGATCCCTATCATATGATAGAAACCTCATTTGACTGAAATGCATTTGACTGAAACCATAAGACTGAAATTTCAAAAGATTGAAAAGTCACTTGGCTGAAGCCCATAAGACCGAAACCCATAATACTGAATTTCAACATAATAGATTGTAAATTGGACCATATAAAACCAGACTAGGTGGGGGGCTACACCCCCCACAACCCCAATGAGAGGGGCACTGCCCCCCACACCCCCCTAACTATATATACTAACTCCAGGATCATACTACAGTGGGGATAAGGGCATATGCCTATCACTTACATTACAGTAGTCTAGATGCTGCCACTACTATGCCTTTTTCTCCATATACCTTTCACTTACCTTACAGTAGTCTACATGCTGCCACTACTATGCCCTTTTCCCCACTGTAGTGCGATCCTGGACTTAGTATATATATATATATATATATATATATATATATATATATATATATATATAGTAGAGGGTGTGAGGGGGCATAGTCCCCCACCTAGTCTGGTTTTATGTGGTCCAGTTTACAATTTAGTATGTTGAAATTCAGTATTATGGGTTTCAGTCTTATGGATTTCAGTTAAGTGACTTTTTAGTCTTTTGAAATGCCAGTATTTTGGTCTCAGTCAAATGCGATTCATTCAAATGAGGTTTCTATCATATGATAGGGATCCCCTGAATACATATGCAAAAAATGTACATTGACCTGGGTTTGAATCCTGTGTCATCTGTTCTCAAAAAAAGAAGCTTACTGATATTTGACACCCGCTGCCAGAGAGTCAGCTAGGCAGTAGGTGTTTTTCTTCCACTCAGCACTGTCCAAAGTGGTGACTGCTATGCCCCCTCCACTTAATGTGTTTGCATGGAGATGAGCAAAACAATAACTCTATCAATGAATGGAGCAGAGAACCATGTTTGTATGTCACATTAACTACAAGCAAATGGGGAAATAGTATCACTAATTTCTGAAGGTGAGAAACATTATGACATAACATTTCTGATATGAACAAGGTAAGAATGCCATAGTATCTGTTACATTTGTCTACCTTAGCCAGTAGGGATAAGTACTTGTCAAGTTGCAGTAGGAGTCCTTAAATATGTATAAGTACTTGTCAAGTTGCAGTAGGAGTCCTTAAATATGTATGTCACATGCTCACTTTGCCATTGATTGTGCAAACCCTCTGCTTGGAGCTGCACTATGGATTATGTATGTATGACTTATGTTTACTGCCCACTTCATCAGTCCATGAAAGTAAGTTAAAAAAAATCAAAGAAATGGAAGGAAATATTGAAAGAAAGAGCACATATTTATACTGCGGCCATGTGTTACCTGCACCCATGCACATAAACTATGGTCTGTCAGCGTTTATTCACAAATATAGCAACTGCACTACAGAAATAATTAAACATGTTTTCTTATATAGCATGTACTTCTTTATATTGACAATACACATTCATATTTTCCAATACTTGTAGCAATGTGGATAGCTGTTTGTATATAGTTTGAAAAGCTGTGATTTTAAAGTATGCCTGTACATTGGAAACACAACAGCAAATGCTACAATTTGCACACTCATCAATCTAGTAACATGAAGATCTTTAATATCTTGACAGTTCAACATGCCAACACATCCATTTCATTCAGGCTTCCCAACATCTTCTTTCAAACATCCAATGCTGATGTCATCCACTATAAATTGTCCTGCAGCCTGTAAAACTATGATTTGTGCCATGCTGCTTGTGTAAAGCATTGAATCCTCTTGTCTCTGTACTTAAGTAGTGGTTCTAATCTCACTGGTGTCAACTGGTGTGTGTGCACTTATGCACTTGCTTAACAGTAGACAGAGCATTTTACACCAGCATGTTGGACACTGTCATTATCATCTTCCTCTCACCAGACACTACTGATTTAATCACTTATAAAGTGTTGTCTGACACTTTCCAAGTCAGACTTCTGCTGTGACACTTGAGTTAAATACAGAAGTTTCTAGTTAGTATACTTAGGTAGGGGTTCTGTTCACACTGCAGTCAATTGTGTGTGTGTGTGTGTGTGTGTGTGTGTGTGTGTGTGTGTGTGTGTGTGTGTGTGCGTGTGCACTTGCTTGACATTGGAGAGCACATTTTATACCAGCATGTCAGTGTCAGACACTGCTATTACCATCCTCCTCTCACCAAATTCTGATGATGTCATCAGCTATAGGTGTCTCTCAAGCATGTTCAGTTGATGTCACAGGCTAGGTTAAGACCCCTAGCGCAAGCAACTCTTGTACCATTATATTTGCAGATGTGCAGCATTTCCATCAGGACAGGGTCAGAGACTGGCCTGTAGGCCAGGCACAAGTCACCTTATCCTATACATTGCAGAATACAGTGACAGGACTTTCAGTCTATCCACATATGTTATGGCATGGTTTGTAGCCCTGTATTTTCTTGTTGAGAAACCCATGTTGTCCTCCAGCTGCTGCAGGTGTCTGGTGAGGTATATTCCAAAGGAAGCATTGTACTCGACTAGTGTTCTGGTGAGGATTGAGTACAGTGGTGTTATAACATCCTCAGACCCAGATACAATAGCCTGACTTATGAGGTGCATGACCTAGAAAGCTTTCCTTACAACTGTGGAACCTTGGAGATTGACGTTCAGATTGCTATCTACCTGTGTTCCCAGGTCTTGCACCACTGGGTTTGAGCTTGGGTGGGGGAGTATTGCCAGTGCTATAATTAGCAGGGAAATTCCACTTTGCAAAAGGCAAAAATAATGGCACTTGTTGGTGCTTACTTTTAGACTGTGTGCTTTTGGCACCAATCATTTCTCTGTGTTAGCCTCTCCTGTAATATGTTTACATCATTGGTGGACTCAGTGATTGCACCCAATTTGTAATTGTCAGCAAACTTGATAAGCCAAAGACTGTATAATTCATTCTGGACTTCCGAGAAATAGATTCAGAACGGTAAAGGGCCTGGCACAAATCCTTGTGTTACACCAGTGGTAACAGCTCTACTGGTGGAGGTTGAGTCACCGACTTTGACAGTATGTGTTCTGTCAGTGAGCCAATTGGCTAACTATTTAGTGATGCAAGTGTTAATCTTCAGCTGGAAAAGTTTCTCAATGATACCTGAGTGGGGGATTGTATCAAAACCCTTGGCCAGATCAAGATAGGCATTATGCGCTTACTATCACCCAGGGCTTTGGTGACTTTCTTGAAGAAGTCTACTGCATTTAATAAGAGTAATCTACCCTTAATGATGCCAGACTGAGTTGGGTCTAAAGTTTGAAGGTCACCTATGTCCTTGTTGATAAGTTTCATGAAGATTCTTTTCATGGCTTTGCAGATGAGACTGGTTAGACTTATAGGTCTATAGTTCCCAGGGTTGGTTGATGACCCCTCATTGTACAAGAGAATTACTGCTGCTATTTTCCACTTCACTGGAACAAAGCCAGTTCTCATGCTATTGTTAAAGAAGACACTAATTTGTTCCACTAGGTCCTGTTTTAAATTGTTTAGTAAACAACCTGGGATGTTATCTAGTACCAATGAAGCCGTGTTTTTTAGCCTTGGAGAGTTCAGATATGACTTGATGTCTAGAGATACTAGACAGGGGACTGGTGTCAAGTATGCTTTGAAGTATTGTCCATGGGGACAGAGGGTTGAAGTTTTCACCAAATCTGTCAGCTAGCAAGATGGCCATTTCCTCCAGTGCAGCTTCATGTTTAGACTGCTAGTATTAAGCAGCAGAACTTTGAGTTTGCTTCCAGTGGATGTTGTTATGTCAGAACCTTTGTTGTCTTCACATTACCTAACAAAGGCACTATGAGGAAGGCAAGTGCATTTGTCAGTATTTGACAGCCTAGAGGACATAGGATCAGACCATCTCTGGCAAGGCAGAATGGCTTGTCAATCATGTATGCCCAAGCTGAGAGATACTGGATCCCCCTGGACTTGACACCAGAAGCTAAGCCAATTGTTGAAGTCCATCAATTTTGTTTATATTGTAGCATCATTCTGGATAAATGTAGAATGTGGTTTAGGGCTAGGGTAATACCTAGCTGGGATACATAATCTGACAGTTCAGTCATGTGATTATTCATTTAGTCCAGAGAGATACATTATGAAAACAAATGCACAACTCAGTGATAATGTAGACAGTAGAGCCCTATGAGTAGACCAAGTGGTATGTAACCTGTGTGCTGAGGTAGATGGTATGCGGAACATCCACAAGCATATGCCCACAATGGTGACTACTCCCTTGTATGTAACACAACTCCTAAGTATGTGCAGGACATCCACATCAAATGCCATAATAATTCCATATCTCACAGCCTTCATCACACCAATAACTGAGTACAATATACCCTTCTTCATATACCTCCCTACACATCTTCCAGGGATGCATAACACAAGTGTCCTTTATTTGCCACAGTGAGCTCCCACAAATCTTATTGGTCATACCTAGGTATTCTTCTTGTTGCATAAACATTACTGTCTGATGGTGTGGAACCTCTATCAAGGTGTTATACCAGATGCATGTGTGATACCTGTTCCAGAGATGCACATGGTATGTACATAGCTGTTTGACAACATTGATAGCATGTTACATTGGTGACAGTGCCATGCACACCTGTCAACTAGCCGGTATTGATCATAATGTCACATACAGGTACAGGAGTATCCTTCCTAACACCTCCAACCGATGTTACAGTGTCAGGTTGGTGTGCTTGATTACCCTCATAGATTGCTGACATCTCATAATAGTTGTACAAATGAGTTCATGCAGATCCATCTATTATCACTCACAATCATATATGTTATGTCATAGACATGGGATTACTGGTGGTGCTATTCTGATATTCTCCATGATTGTGCATGCTTTTGTTTACTGTTGTCCATGAGCCTGTAACTATGTATCCCTCCTGATGGAGACCTGTGCTGACATTACATTCATATTCAGGCTACTCATTTTGCACAGCTTCACAATATGCACCTAACCCCTATTGCAGATAACATCCCTGATAGATGTCCTCTCCATTTAGATGTCCTCTCCATTTTTCATGTTAGGATGCTTACATCACAAAGACATCCTTCTCCATTGTTATTTCACCTTGTGTGACAGTTATATAATTTACATTTCCACTGTGCAGTCCATACTGTTTCATGTCGATATGTTCGTGCTACAACTGTCTTAATTTACAGCAGATGAGGACATGTAATGCTCACGACTGCAAATAATTTTAGATTCAGTAAACTCCGTGTAATGGCACGCACTCACCACAAACACGATAACTTCTGTGGAATGCTAATTACAGCATAAGTAGCTTAATTGTATGCTGATGAAGCAAAATAACACTGTGGAATCATTCAACAAGCTGTAAAGCAACTGTGTAGCCTTCATTTTCCTGTTGTCCATGTATTCAAAACCTTTCCGAATACAGCCACGGAAAGAAGTCTACACTGAAACAAGAGTAAGTAAAATGTCTTTGATTTGTACAGAACTAACCTTAACCTTAACATGACATTATTAGAAAGGGTGGATGCTACAAAAGCTGAGTAACAATAACAACAATTATTTAAGTGTCATGACATAAATGCAGCTTCACTCTCCCTTCCTCAGTTGAAGAATACAATCATAAGTAATGTAGACAGCTAAAAGTGTAAACAGACTATTCATAGTGTCATGTAAGCATATGCAGTATGTAACTGATGGAATTGTTTTGTGAGATGCAGCTCTTAGGGCAATCACAACAAACAGAGGAATGAAAGGCAGGTTTCACTCTAGTTGTCCTGTAACTATTCCTGTGGCAGAATGTGTAGGGCTAGAGTATAGATGGTCCTGGGTTCTAGTACAGGGTGTACAGCCTTTTCTTCACTTTTTGTGCTCCATGTTTGTGTGATATCACAGGAATGGAGGAAAGTAATACCAATTTTGCCTGTACTTACTTTATATGCATTGAGGTGCACATACGGCACTAATGAGCAAGCAGTAGCTCTATTTAATAGATGGCAATTACAACATAATCAGGTGAATGGCATTTCAATGAACCAATCCAACACTGTGAAGCTATTCAACTACCTATAAAGCATCCATGTAGCCTCCATTCCTGAATACTTCAATAACTTTGGAGTAGAGGCAATGAAATTTTAACTGGACACAATGTTAGGGAGTGCTGCAGCTTTGCCTCATATGTACGTGCTAGAGGCTGATGCCAGTGCTGCTGGTGATGGTGACATTAGCCCTAGGCTGAGAAGGAGAAGAGTGTTCAGGCTCAGGGTAACATGAGATGCTACATGACCTGGAGATTGTAGGGTGCTACAGGGTGGACAAGGGCAAAGAGCCAACCAAGGGAACCCATCCCAGTGGCAACTAAGGTATGTGTAGCCCTTAAAATCTTAGCTACAGGTACTTTTCAAAGACCAGCCAGGGACATGATAGGTACGTCACAGGCATCAGCATCCAGGATGCTCCACCAATTCATGGACGCTATGCTTATACACATCAGTTAGCACATATGCTTTCTCCCTAGTTCTGAGGAGAGGGCCAGCAATCATACCTCCTAACTGTCTAGATTTTTGCAGAATGTCCAGAATTTTGCCTCATATTTTTGCTCTGTTTCCCCCCAAATTGTGTTGTTTCTGACAAATCATTGTCAAATCATTGAGGACTAAAGTCAGAAAATAATAGAAATTTGAGTTTTAGATGTCCTCCCCGCAGTTGGGTAGCATTTGAAAGACATGGGTGTGTAAATGGGCGTGCCTTCGTTGAAGGTTGGGCTTCGAGATGGCACCTCGGCATTTCATAAAAATCTACTGCCAATCATTAGTGGACCGGAGTTCTGCTGTGGCAACCCCTTACCGGGAAAAGCCAAAAGACACACAACAAGACTTCATAGCCTTTATAAAATTCACAATAATGCAAAACCTTGTCCCTATTTTAGGGCCTTTCTCCCCCATTTATTATGGCTTTGTCTAGATTTCTTGCTCTAAAAGGTTGAGAGGTATGCCAGCAATATGCGACAGTTCTACCATGTAGCATACTACCCTGAAGTACTGCGTGCTATAGATTGTACATTAAGGCACCAGCTGGTGAGCAGGGCTGAATCTACATTAATTGCAAGGGATATCACTTCATCAACTGCCAAGTCATGTGTAATGCCCAGGGGATTATCTAAAATATGTGTGCTGGCAACCCTGGCAGTTATCATGACTCCCATATCTGGCACTTATCACAGCTGTACCAGATGTTTGCTCGGGGGGGGGGCATCCCACCGGGCCATTTACTGGGGGATACTGGCTATGCACTGGAACCATAACTGATGACACCCATTGGAACTGCACACACAGCCATGGAAGAACACTATAATGAGGCACAAGCTCAAACCAGAAACATCATAGAGTGTGTGTTTGGGCTGCTGAAGTCATGTTTCCAGTGCCTAGATACATCTGGTGGAGCCCTGCAGTATAATCCACACACATATACACAAGTCTTTACAGTATGTGTGATGCTACACAATCTGATCCTGCAGAAATAGATGCAACAGGATAAGAAAGCACACATCCCACCAGCAATGCTTAGGTTACCACAGCCACAGTCAGAGGAGGATTGGGAGTGGGAACCACCAGCTGCTGTGTCTGGAGGCAGACATAGGCATGCTCAGTTTGTCCTTGCTTTGGCTAAGAGACAACCCATAGTACATTCACTGACCACCTAGGTGCCTAATACCTTTCTCCTACTCCCATACATATAGTAAAATTGATGCCAGGCAACTCACACAACCTTTACCTCCCAGTGTATTGGCTGTGTATTGCTTGCATCAGACAGCATCAGCACTGAACAAAAATTGTGTCAACTGCTGCATTTGTAAGCTAAGTCCTGAACCTAGACTGGCCATGAACTTATACCTGGTGCCTCAGGGAGAGCTAGGCAACAGGTGCATTTTCTACACTCAATACTGTCCAGTGTGCTTATGGCTGTGCATTGCCGCTTAGCCTGTTTGCTAGAAGGAAGGTGAACCAAATAAGATTTTTCTATTTTTCTTTAAGTAGTGAACTATGTTTGCGCACAGGTAGGCAAAGTGCAGATGTAACAGGCAATCGTGAACACATACTCATTGTGTCAATACTCATTATGACCATTCCTCAATGAAAATAACTACTGTAGAATTGCAAATCTGCTTTACCTAGCTTATCTATTGTGTACATCAACATATTTATACCTTGTGCTACACAGACAGTTGGGTAACAGGTGTAATTTCTGCAGTCATTACCATCCATGTTGCTGACTGCCGTACAATGCCTCTAAGCATGTTTGCACTTCATAAGGGAACTGAAAATAAATTTAAAATGTTTATGCACTTAACCATGTTTGCACAATGCCATGCTCCACACAAACAGTAAAGCCAAAAAAAGGGTTAAAAATGTGAAACAAAGATTAAACAATTACCATCAGACTAATGCAGTTACAAACCACAGTTGGAGTGTGTCGTCTCTCTTTGCCACAGACACAGCTTTGCAACAGCAATCAAATCAAGCACATACAAGCAATTCACATTTCATCTCCAGTATTAACAGCCATACACTTGGACATTATGAGTTGGTTGTACATGTATGGATAACATATTTAGTGCAATGAGTGATCGCACAAGAATTTATGAATATGTTTGCAGTAATGCAGCTCTCTCTTCTTTTTGTATTCGGTCATTCATCCCTTATCTGTTCTTTAATATCAGACAAGCAGTTTCTAGTGCATTTTATATCATTTTCATTTCAAGGTGTGATAAAATTACGTAACAGTGGACAACAGTTTTAATCAAAGGTATGAGGCTTGTGCTATTACGTACAAATATTATACTTGCGTAGTTTCTTGCTTTTTTATAAAGCTCACTAAAGTTAGTTCCACACTTTGAAAGTGTATACTCATTGACACATCCACTGTAGGAAAGGGTGTCTGAATTGTTGTTGTGTTTCCTTCTCTCTCACGCTAATCACTTACAGTTGCAATCCATTAGCATCTAAAAATGGTGTAGATGCTACACTATGTTTACATCTGCGACACAAAGTCAAAAGTTTGGTATTCAGCAATTCTAATGAGTTCATACCTCATTTGCATTTTTCCAGTGGTCAGAGGGCTGAATCTATGCTATAAAAAGGTAAATGTGTGGCTAGGGAACTTGAAGTTGAGGAGTGTTGTGTATTTGGACAAAACAGAAGATTAGTATTCCTTTGAAGGTCATTTCTCTGTAGACAAGGCTTCATTTTTCTAAAGCATGCTTGTATTATTCAAGGACATTTTAGATTTTGTAAACTGTTACAAATGTACTTATATAATTAGAAAAAAATGGAACTTTTATCTGTATACACTTCTTATCCTTCATTGTTGGCATAGGCAGTCTTGGCAGGCATTTACATTTGTGAGACAGATATATTATACTTTCAGCACAAATATGTTCTTAACATTTGCTTGGGCACCGCCCTATGTCATTGGAGAGAAATTTAATGTACGTGTCACTGACACTGTTATGCTTCTGAGATGGCCCAGGGCAATCTCCACAGGAATGGTGGGCATAGTGAAAACCGACTGTCATTCATAAATTGACTTTTTTGTTGAAAAGTCTAGACATCCTGATAGTTGTATGAAGAACATATATACATTAGTTATGTGGTATTGCTTGGGATTTACAAAACATTGTGTGTTTGTGTGTGCGGTGGTGACAAGTGCTTTATGTTGAAAATTTGTAGAAAGTCTGATTTTGTTTTAAGAACATATACATTATTTATGTGGTATTTCTTGGTTTGTACAAACTTTTGTTTGTGTGGGAAGTGGAGGTGGGGCAGCCACCTAACATTCCGTTATACTAAATGAGAAGTGTGTTTCGTGTGCTTTATGTTGAGAAAGGGTAGACAGATTGATTAGTTTTATGAACAAATGCATTACTTATGTGATATTGATGTGTTTTATCCTTCTCTGTTTTATGTCACATAGGATTATGGCATCCAAGTTACAAATCTACAAAAAAAAAACTCAGTGATGCTGAGAATGTGGTCATAATCCAAGCTGTGAGGCAGCATGGATCCTTTCTGCTTGATAGAAGCATGGGGATATGGCTGCCAGAAAGGAGATTTGGAGCCAGTTAGTTGATGATTTAAATGCAGTTCATGGTCATGGCCACAATTATGATCAGGTGCAGCATCCAGCCACTGATATGATTTCATTGGCACTGAGGAGGGTGGCTGCAGGTGCCCAAGAACAGCTGACTACTGGGAGTGATTCTGCTACTGAGCCACCACTGACACCAAATGAGGAGTTCCTGTCCACTGTAAGAGATCCTGACAACTCAGTGGAGACTGCACACTGTGTGCTTGATCTCTGTGGTGATGTTGCTTGGAAGACAAGTGTGTCCTGGGAGCAGAATCAAGGGAAGCTTACATATGGCAACATTTATATTAGCTTGTAGACTAAAATAATAATTTGACTACTACTTCCTGCAATACATGTTTTTTCTATTTGTAGTAGACATGGGTATGGACAGGCAGCTCAGACAACTTTCTGTTACAGCTATTTCTTACAGGGCATATAAGCAATTTTGTATTCACTGTCTCCCTGTGTTATTCCCATGTGATGCCTAATCACCATCTTTTTTTTGCTTCATTTTTTCTAAGCCTATCCTTCCTAAAAGTGTTGAGGCATCTGCACATGGTAAGCAAATGTTTCTTTGCTTATTACTAAGCATTATTTAGATATTCTGTATGTGTGAGGAAGGTGTAATGAATGTCTGTATGGTTGTAGCATCTGTGATTGTGTAACCAGTGTTACTTTTTGTTGATATATTTTGGGTTTATATTTAGGGACGTAGTAATTTAATTCTTGTCTTTGTTGCTTATTATGACTGGTGAGCCTGACCGTGGAAGTGTAGGACTCCTACCACCTGATGGAGTATCTGGCTCTGATGATGAATGTGGCCAAACAGAGGCACTGTCAGGGGTGCAAAGGTTGAATCTGACACTGAGTTTGT
Organism: Protopterus annectens; assembly: GCF_019279795.1. Taxonomy (NCBI): domain Eukaryota; kingdom Metazoa; phylum Chordata; order Ceratodontiformes; family Protopteridae; genus Protopterus; species Protopterus annectens. The sequence goes on from NC_056731.1 coordinate 419,452,111, forward strand.
TACTCCCACATCCCCTGGATTTCCTTCAGACACTGTCAGTATGCCTACACATACCCATTCCACTCAGCCCTCAGACAGTGGACAGGTTGAGAGTGACACATTTGACCAGGGTAGTGTGGTTACTGCAGTTTCAGTGCCCATTGACTCTGTCTGTAGCCAAAGTGTGGGTGTGGTGCCACGCAGGAGGGTTGGTAGGGATGCTTGAAGGAGGCCTGTTGTCCACCCCTCACATGATGCTGATATGTCATTACATGCCATTCAACGTATGTTTGGGGATGTCATGGAGACTCAGTCATGTTCCACTAGAGCATCCAAGGACATGCTTAGGGCTCTAGATGTGGCACAAGCTGTTACATACCTCTCAACTGTACAGATTTTCGCAGAATGTCCAGATTTTTGCCTCATATTTTTGGTCCATTTTTTCATGAAATTGTGTTTTTTCTAGCAAATCTTCAGCAAATCATTGAAGATTTAAGTCAGAAAATAATGACAGACATTTGAGTTTTAGACTTCATACCCTTCAGAAAATTCATGCTAATGCAAAACATGTTATTCTTTCTAATTTCTACGTTTGTAAGAACAAGATTTTTGGGCCTTTGTCTCTTCTTTATTTATGGCTTTGTCCAGATTTCTTGCTATAAGAGGTTGAGAGGTATACATGACCACCTCCACTGTGTGGCTGATTCAGTGGATTGTATGACTAGCACAATGGAATTGCCAGTATCTGTGATGGAATGTCTGCTGAGAGAGGGACAACATTCACGTGGCTGTAAGTCCTCAACATCTTCTGGTGTTATTCAACATGGCTGTGCCTGATCCCATTCCCATAGTGGCACAGCTTCATCAGCGGTTGAGATGTCCACACCCAGACATGGTAGGCCATGGGGTCATGGACCTATGTGTAGTCATAAGGAGAGCTCTCCGGCAGACATTGCCCATGCTCGGGTAGCATCCCCCATCTGACCATAGACATGGACATGTCAGTGCAACTCTTGCCAAAGCCAGTTTTAGCACTTGGGGATGACAGCAATGAACTGATGCCTCTATCATGCATGGCTCACACCTGTCCAACATGACAAGACATAGTGCAAACAAAGCTTGGCTGTGTTCATGCAGACACTCACACACACATTTCATATCAAACTCCCATACAGACACTCACACATGCCAGCTACATGAGGCATTAATCAGGATTGCAGTTCATTCTGTATCAGTGGCCATTTTAAATTATCTACATTTCTGCCTGTGTTTCATACTTGTACACACTCACTACTTTGGTGTCAGACTAGGCCTCCTGCCCCCCCCCCCCCCACCCTGTGCAAATGTTGATAACTGTGCCATCACCTTGTTTCTATATTTTGGATTCAGACTTATATATGTATATGTCAGATGCACAGGGTGGAAAGCTAAATGAGTGCTTAGGATATGTATTAATTATGTCATTTGGAAATTATTTCAGATTTCTTACAGCATTTTAGTACCGTGATTGCTACCATGAAATCACTGATAGGTCAGTGAGGCTTATTGCTCCACTTGTGGGAATGTATGGATAAATAGACTTTGGACTGCTTTTTCTATTATGTTAGCTGATAACATGTATATATATATATATATATATATATATATATATATATATATATATATATATATATATATATATATATATAATTTCTGTCACATATTGATGTCATTGCTAGACAACTCGCAGTCATTGCTGGACAATTCACACATATTCTACTTAGGTACATTCTCAAGGAACAGTATGAGGGTATCTGCTATTCATTCATGTTCTTACATATTTATTTTCCTATTACAAAGTCATATAACGTATAGCCAATGCTCAGAACAGGCATCGGGCTGAATTAGTTGATAATAGAAAGCTCAAATCCAATAGATAAATGCTGGAAGTAGTCACACAAATAACTACTCAAAGTCTCTTCAGACCAAGAATACAAGGATATGTAGGAGGCAAACCTCAAATGTCTGTTCAGACCAAATAATATTCCAAAAAACAATGAAGCAATATCCACGAAGATTCCTTCAATAAAAATACTTTAATTGGCAGGTGATCGCTTTCGATAAAATAGCTTTGTCAAACCATCAAAAATAATATAAAACAAGAACTCCTTATATATAAAAAATAACAACTGATTTGAGAATGACCTCATAATCAATTAACCAATCGGAAAGTGCAAACCAATTGAAATCGTATATATACACTTAATACAAAAAACATAAAAGATCTTAAACAATGAATTAATCATAATAATATAACTAAATAATTTCATTTTAAAACTAATGTGGTATGAAAATACTTATATATATTAAATATAAAAATATATGGCAAATAAATTAATACTCAAAATCACTTAAAATGCAATTTTCTATTTCTAACTATGGGTTTTAAAGGGACCTTGTCATTAAGTCCAGGAAAAATATGAGCTTGTAAACGAATAATCCAATTAATTTAGTTTCTCTCCATATAATTTGTGATATTCCCTCCTCTGAATGTAGGGATATTTACTTGAATAACCATGAAATTAAAGGTATGTGTAACATCAGTTTCTATGCCACTTGTAATACAGAACATGTTGTGTATCTGGCTACCTGTACTTCCTGCCCCTCCTTCTTTGTGGGTAAAACAGACCGAAGGCTTAGGGACAGGATTCGTGAACACCTTTACAAGATTCGTGTTCATTCAGCAGTGAATGCCCTTTCTAAACATGTTTTTGAAAGTGATGTTACACATACCTTTAATTTCATGGTTATTCAAGTAAAAATCCCTACATTCAGAGGAGGGAATATCACAAATTATACGGAGAGAAATTAAATTAATTGGATTATCCGTTTACAAGCTCATATTTTTCCTGGACTTAATGACAAGGTCCCTTTAAAACCCATACTTAGAAATAGAAAATTGCATTTTAAGTGATTTTGAGTATAAATGTATTTGCCATATATTTTTATATTTAATATATATAAGTATTTTCATACCTCATTAGTTTTAAAATGAAATAATTTAGTTATATTATTATGATTAATTCATTGTTTAAGAACTTTTATGTTTTTTGTATTAAGTGTATATATACGATTTCAATTGGTTTGCACTTTCCAATTGGTTAATTGATTATGAGGTCATTCTCAAATCAGTTATTTTTTATATATAACGAGTTCTTTTTTTATATTATTTTTGATGGTTTGACAAAGCTATTTTAGCGAAAGCGCTCACCTGCCAATTAAAGTATTTTTACTGAAGGAATCTTTGTGGATATTGCTTCATTGTTTTTTGGAATATTATTTGGTCTGAACAGACATTTGAGGTTTGCCTCCTACATATCCTTGTATTCTTGGTCTGAAGAGACTTTGAGTAGTTATTTGTGTGACTACTTCCAGCATTTATCTATTGGATTTGAGCTTTCTATTATCAACTAATTCAGCTCGACACCCGTTCTGAGCATCGGCTATACATTATATGACTTTGTTCATCATTTTTTATTTGCTCAGAACTGCTTTTTACATGGTAGTGCTGATTATTTATTTCATTTTCCGATTACAGTTTGAACACTTACCTTGATAGCCCTGCAGTTAGAAATGCTGTCATTCAGGGCTAACTCTGTCAGATGCTAATATAACACAGCAATTACATGGTAAGTAAAGGTTGTGGGCATTGCCTGCCATAATTTTTACTTTATGTATGTGCATGGGATGAGAGGTGTACCCTTAGTTAGTCAGCATGCATGCTATCCATTGCCTCTTAGCCAGAGTTAGGGCATATTGTGCATGCCTACCTCTACCTACACCTAAAGCAGGTGGTGGCTCCCCTCTCTGACTCCACACCTTAGTGTGGCTGTGGTAACCTTACCATTGGGGATGGAATGATTGCTCCTAGCCCTTGGTATTCTTGTTGCTGCTGCTGTTTTCACAGGATGATATTGTGTTGGATGGCATAGACTGTGATAATTTTGGCACAAGTACTGGGATCATACTGCAGAATCCCCCTTGATGTATCTAGGCACCAAAATCATCACTTCATCAACCCAAACACATGCTCTATGATATATCATGTTTAAGCGTGTGCCTCATTATAGCATTCCTCTGTGGGTGTGGGTGCATTTCTGAATGGTGTCATCAGGCATGGTTCAAGTGCTTCCCTGGCATCCTCTAATAAATGGCTGGTACATTATCCCTGGAAAATATTTGGTAGAGTTGTGAGTTGTGCCAGATATGGGAGTCATGGTAATTGCCAGGGTTGCCAGCACACATATTCAGGATGATTCCCTCAGCATAACAGACAACCTGGCAGTTAATGGAGTGGAATCCCTTTCTGTTTATGTAAACCCTTTCCTGTTCCCCAGGTGGTGCTTTGATTTCAATGTGCATGCAGTCTATGGCACCCAAGACTTTGGGAAAGTGTACTACAGGGTAGAAATCTTGCACATGTGTAGCTCTGTCCTCTGGGGTATGGAGAAAATATATATAGTCACTGGCATGATGTAGCATACAATTCAGGAATTGATGTAGGATCCTGGATGCTGATACCTGTGACAACCCCAGCATGTTCCTTGTGGGTCTCTGAAAGGTTCCTGTAACTAATATGCTAAGTGCAAACCATACCTTGGTATCTACAAGTATTGGTTCCCTCAGTTTTTCCTTGCTCTTAGTTGTGGATGACAGAGGTTGCAGAGTCCCTGGAGTGTGTCTCTATCCATCCTGTAGTGCTCTATTATTTACACCTTATAAAGGCCACTGAAAGTTAAACGGGGTTTAATACCTTTCTTCTCCTTGCCCAAGGTTTATCAGCAGCAGTAGCAGCAGCATAGACTTGAGCCTGTTGCACATACACATGCAGAAGAGCAACCCCTAACAATCTTTCCCTCCGGTGTAGTTTCCATGACTGTATTCCAATAGGTTTTGGAGTACAAGGCAAAAGTCTGCACTAAGTGTACACAATTGCTTTATAGCTTGTTGACTAGCTCTGCCATCATGGATTGGTTGATTAGTATACAGTTCATCTGTTTATGCTGTAATTAACATGCCTTTATGTTTACCATGTTTGTGCACACATCATGTAGAGCTGCTTAGTGAATACAAATCAGTGCACTACTGTTTGAGCATTGCACCAAGGCATGCATACCGTTTTAGTGAGCCTTGCAGGTTTTATTGAATCCAGCCCATAATGTTGGTAAGGATGGGAAGGTTAACTGTTTCTGATGTGAGGTCAGGAGAACATGTTTACAGAATTATGACATTATATGCATATATGACTAGCACGGAAAGAGAAAATCATCAAATGACTATGTAGTGAATAACATGAAAATTATAATTGCAAGGGACTTTAATTATGATTTAAGAGGAATATGCAAAAAGAAAGGAATGATCCTCACAGCAAGAGGTTTTCCGGTTTGATCCTTGGCTGGGATGCCTTCTGTGTGGAGTCTGCATGTCCTTCCTGTGGACACGTGGGTTTCCTCTGGGGGCTCTGGTTTCCTCCCACATCCCAAAGACATGCTGTAGGTAGATTGGACACTCTAAATTGGCTCTAGGTGTGAGTGCGTGCATGTGTGTGCCTTCTGTGGAAGGTTGGGTGCCAGGCTGGCAACTCGACATGGTAAAACTCTACTGCCAATCATGAGCAGAAAGGTGACTGCTGTGGTGACCCCTAACTGGGAAAAGCCGAAAGAAGAAGAAGATGCAAAAAGAAAGGAATGATGGAAAAATACAGAAAGTGATAAAATGTGGGAAATTAGTTGAGCTGCCTGGAGCAAAAGTCAATAAATGTATAGAAGGGGAGCACTCGAATCTCAAATTGATTATTTTATATTATCAGAAGTGTTGGGAGGAGAAAATGTTGACACAGTTGTGATGGGTTTTTCAGACCATTTAGCAATATGGATAGAGGTGATGGAAGAAATAGCGCAGGATTCACGAAGGCTTGCACGGAGTGTAAGAGACGTGCAACACTCCATGCAAGCCTCGCAATCCAGGAACAGCCCTAAACTCCGTGTAAGAGACCAGCTAAAACGTCTCTTACATGGACTGGGCGTGGACATGCTAAATACCTCACTTGCAGCCGAAAGGTATGCAAATGAGGTATATTAGCGATCCACGAAGCAGAAACTAGTCCGTGTAAGAGACGTTTTAGCTGCAGAAATGTACTCAGTTGACAACTGAGTACGTTTCTGCAAATTCCACAACGGAGCCATGTCAGCTCCAAAAAAAGGGTGCATATGACTCAGGCAGCACGCCAATGGCCAAATATGTGGCCATTGGCAATATAACCCGATGCCAAAATAATAAAAATATGTTTAAACCCAGCGCAGCCCCGCGCAAATGGACTACGCTGTATAAAACATGAAAATGAAGGTTATAAACCCACAAATGTGGGTTTCATGCAATACATGGAATGACAATGCAGGGACCAGCAGACCAAAAATAACATGGCCACTGTGTAGTGGTTGCTAAGGGGGGAAGCTGAGTCTAAGACATGTAACTAAGCATTAGTAGGCAATCTCATGTAAATGAGGGTTAGGATACTGAATCTCACAGTCACATAGCAAATGAGCACAGTCTGAGTAGTGTAAGAGATACATAAGGGGGAGGAATAGAGTAGGAGATAGGTGACATCACAGGGGGGAATAGTAGAAAGAAATGCAGTTCATTGGAGGCCAGTGTAACATGACAGATGACAGACACAGATCATGGAAAGAGGTGTGCCACTAGATAAGTCATGGAAAGTCAAGAAATGGAAGGTGTACACTGTTACTTACACCAAAGTTTCTTGCTGGGCGTGCATGCACACGTGCGCGCGCCATGAAGCGCGAGTAGGGCAGTGTGCGTGCGTGTAAGGCAGACTGAGCATGTGGGAGCGTGTTGGGAGATGTTTAACACTGTTTGCGTGGGTGTGTGTGCGTGTAGGGCAGGCTGAGTATGTTGGAGGCTGTTGGCAGACGTGTAACAGTGTTTGCGCAGGTGTACGCTCGTTTTAACCCGAATAAGTAGATTCTGAACCATGTAAGCACGTGTGCGCGTGTGTAAGCCACTGTGAGCGTGTTTCTGATAGTATGCACATTGCTCCCCCCTGAGGAAACAGAGAGGGAAAAGGAAGCAACAGAATTAATAGGAAGCTAGCAGGGATAACTGCTGAAGCTAGCAGGTGAAAACAATTAGAAGCAGGCAATTACACAGGCAGAATAGTAGCCCAGCCCAGCACTTAAAACTCTGCAAACAGTAGTGCAGGATGTTTCCCTTAAGAGACACTGCAAGACAGGAGTAAGCTAATAGAAGTGAAAACTGAAAAAGCTGAACTCAGAGCAGAAATGTTAGGGGCTGCCATAGCTGTCATAATGAGACATAGGCGACTTGCTGAGGGTGGTGACAATGCAGATGGTGCCAGACAACCCACAGTGAGGAGACGGAGAAGAGTGTACAGGCCCGGGGTCACCTACCACGGGTTACATGAGCTGGAGATAGAGCGCTATAGAGTGGACAGAGAGCTCCTGCAGCAAATTGTTGAGCTGTGCAGGCCACGCCTCACACACAGAACCAACAGAGGGGAACCCATCCCAGTGGAAACCAAGGTATGTGTTGGCCTAAGAATACTAGCAACAGGTACCTTCCAGAGACCAACTGGCGATATGATGGGGATATCACAGGCATCAGCCTCCAGGGTACTGCACCAGTTCCTGGATGCCATGTCAGCACATGTCGGTGATCATGTATATTTCCCCAATGCCCATGAGGTATTGGCCAGCAATATGCGTCTCTTCCAGCAAATAGCGGAATACCCTGAGGTAGTGGGTGCAATAGACTGCACGCACATACGCATCAAAGCACCAGCCGGTGAGTGGGGTAGGGCCTACATTAACCGCAAGGGCTTCCCCTCCATCAACTGCCAGGTCATGTGTGATGCCCAGGGCATAATAATGAATGTGTGTGCTGGCTGCCCTGGGAGATACCACGATTCCCACATCTGGCATTTGACGCAGCTGTACCAGACATTTGCCAATGGGGACATCCCACACGGACACCTAGTGGGGGATGCAGGTTATGCACTGGAGCCGTGGCTGATAACACCCATCAGAAATGCGCACACACCTGAACAGGAACGCCATAATGAGGAACACGCACAAACACATAATGTAATAGAGCATGTGTTTGGGCTGCTCAAGTCATGGTTCCGGTGTCTGGACACATCTGGTGGAGCCTTGCAGTACACACCAACTACATGTACCCAAATTGTCATGGTATGTGCTATGCAACATAATATGATCTTGCAAAAACAGCTGCAGCAGGACCAGCATAGGGCCGGGCCAAACAGCCCCCCACCGTTGCCAAGGCCATCACAGGCAGAGCGTGACTCGGAGGAGGAACAACCTGAGCCTGCCCTAATAGGCAGAAGGAGGCGTGCCCAGTATGCCCTGGCCTTGGCAATGAGGCAAGGCATAGCAGATACACTGGCTCAGTAGGAACCCTGGGAATGATACCCCTCTCTGACTCACTCAAATAATAACATGGATGCCTAAAATGACATGACCTGCTCACAAACATGTACAGGGAAGTGTAATATGCAAATCCGACAGAGGCAGCCCTGCAGCACCACCTGAGGCATGAATGCCATGTGTTAAGTAATGTAACACCATGTACTATATGCACACCTGAGCACCCTGACTAACATCCACCCTCACCAAGCATGAAGCCACAAAATGACGATGGGATGATCAAGTGCAATAACTGGCCGAAGTAATGCAGTTAGTCAAAGGGGAGTCAATGTGTTTCAGGCTGGGAAGACATGCAGAGCTTGACATGATGCACCACCTGCTAGGGGTGGCGTGCACCTATCATGCCATGCCCCATGGATACTGGCAGAGGCTGTCAGTACCCACAGCATGCCCTGAATAGGTATGTCTCAAAACACAAACCCACCTTCATAGGTTCTACAAGGGATAGGAACCTAGATGTAATGCTACCCAATGACAGATGTATAAACAGCAAGATGTGTGCAGTGTAAATGCACACAGTATGGAGAATGTAGATACCAGTCCTGTAATAGAGAACTGGGTCAAGGCTCACATCAGCACCCTAACACTACCAGGTCACACCTCATACTGTGCTGTACAGCCACAAAACATGGAACAAGCTACAAAAGGAGGGTGACTAGCAAGAAATGGCAAGGATAACCACACCCCCATGTTGGTACCACAACAAGAAGCAGCATGGATTAGCCATGGTCAAATACCAATGGCTAAAACCGCCTTCCAGTATATAGCCTGCTGCAGACTACTGTCCTAATACCAGGAACTGCACCTGGCCTATGTCAGAATACTTGAATATATCAAGCCCCCCAAACCACATTATATTGCTTGACTGAAAATATCCAGGCATACACTGGGAGCATTACTAGCACCAACACAGTAGGAGAAAATTACCCAGATTCCATAAACCAAAATTCCCAGGAACAATGTACCACTTCCACAAGAGGGGTAAGCATACTGGATGTGATAATCAGCAACATGTGTACTGGATGGCAAGATGAGAAGTGTACCCCTCACTGGTAAGACCAGACCATAGAGTAATCACACTGGATATACACATCCTGTCCCCAGTCCCTGGCCAGAATACCACAGTGAAAAACATGTGTAAAGCATAGGTTGCAGCCCTCAAAACTGATGTTGAATCCACAAAAGGCCCTGTGCAAGTGCAGAATATGGGACACACCACAGAACATGTTATACAGGCATTCCATGAACACAGCCAGGAATGCTTGGGTATGCAATCACAAATAACAACAACACACAATGCCATACACGCAGGCATCTGGCATGCTGGACTCCAGCCATTACCAAACCATGCAAGAGAATGAGGAAGCTACCACATGATAGAGCAAACATAAAATGGGAAGTAATCACTGACCAGTAGTATGGCAATAACATATGTCCACACATACAATCCACTAAGTCCAGCCACAACAAGTAGAATCTGTGAATCCAGAGGCAATGTGACACCAGTCCCATGTACACAGACAACCACAACACCCCCCAATAAATACAAATATATGTGATAGATGCATCCATGTATCCAAACCAGAGGTTGAGCTCCACCAACTCAGTACTGTCAAAACTAGTCAGGAGGAGAAGGTAACCACATACACCACAAACCCAGTCCCACATAGACCTACCACAACTGTAAACCAAACACATAAACACAGACAAATATTCCTGGAGGCCTTAATTACAAACACACCACACCAACAGAAGCCTCCAAAGCAGATCACAAGCAACCACAACCTTCAAACATAGCACATGCAGCGAATAGTGCATAAAGCTGGTGTGCCAAACAGTCACAGGCCAGAAGGAGAAACAACATGCCTGATACAGTCGTAATAGGTGTCTGTATAGGCAGACACACTGCTGTCCCACTCACCAGACTGAACAAGGGAAAGGGTAGAGTAAGCTGCCTGTAGGCTGCCACAAAATGCCACATAACACAAGTACGCAGGTCACCCCAAAGCAAGCAGAAATATGATGCACTCAATGTCCATGCTGGTGTGAATTACCTGAGATGTACCTCCCTGGTCAACATCAAAAGAGACATGGATGGTCCCTATGAGTATGTTCCCCAGGGCGGTATGACACTGGCTGTGTGCAGCATCCAACCCTCACCAAGAATGATGCCACAGTACAAACACATAATGCTCATGTTTAACAGCTGGCACAGTTACAGCTGTCAGTCCAAGAGGGTCTAATGTCTGTCTGCTTGAGATGTCAAGCATGACAAGCCATGCTGCTGTTCCAGGGATGGCTTTCAGCTGTTACCCATGTGCATCTGGATACTGGATAAGGCCTTTGCCACCTCCATAGAGCCGTATGTAGGCAAGGCCAAAAAGACTACCCACCACCCTAGAAAACATAAGTGGTAGGAAACATAAGGGTAATGCTGACCAATGCCAGATGTGTAAACTGCAATATGCATGCCCCTGAGGCACTTCCCATTATGGAGAACATTGATGTCTGTGCAGTGACAGAAGCCTGCTGCAAGCCTAGTGATAGCACACCAGCACTACTACGTTATACCACATATCATGTGTTATGGCCCCAACACCTGCAGCAAAACATCAAAGGAGAGGGAGTATCCATATGCAGCACAGACACCCATATTGCCAGGTAACTGACAATGCACAAAGCAGTGGAGACCACCCATGTGCACATAACTGTAGTCAAAACTGCTGTACAGTCTGTAGCATGTGACAGACCACACTCTCACACACAAGAACTCCACCCAGACATCCGAAGACACTGGACAGTATGAATGTCCCACCAAATACCAGACAAGGTACACAGAAATTACCACATAGGTGTCAAACCATTATGTATGCAAGGAGTAATCAGGGACCTAGGGACACAGGTCGACATTAATCTGTCATGTGACACCCACAATGCCAATGTGGCTATGAAGATTGTCGATATTGGACACCGTATCATGAAAGGATTCACATCAACATCAACAGAGGTCACTGTGCCGCTGTACTATTCCCTTATCAGACCCATAATCTAGTACAATGACTCATATGGGATGTACCGTACATGACACCTGCAGCAGTTCGGAAGACCTCATAGTTACCCCAACAACAGGATAAAGGGTGTGAAATATATGTCATATGCTGCCTGGCTGTAGACACCCCAGCTGACTGCAGTCACTCACTGCCTACACAGAGGCATTGTATGTCTGTTGTACAAGGCCATGTCCAACACAGGAGTAATGGACTTGCTCCACCACAGGAAATCAAAGCCATTGGAGCTGTGAGAGTCACAGATGTCAGCCTCAACACATAATGAAATAAGATGTGCTGGAGGGACAGATACATAACCCAGAGGCTCCCTACACCCAGAAACAGGATCTCAATCCATGGTAGGCAGAGCCCCTCACTGACACCCCTCAACAGGAATATTGCCAAGTGGATGGATGACCGTACATGTATACTGGGGGTCCTCACTGTGTCACGACCAGACAGAGGCACAGTGAAGAACTTCATAAATGGCCATAATTGAACATAGCAAGGGGTGGCAAAAGACACACACACTCTGGCTAGGCTTACTAATGGCCTAGGGTGTATAGCCTAGTATGAACCCGTGAACCTATGAAGATACAAAATGTACAGGACACTAAAGATAATCACAAGGGTTACCCAACTGATGGTAGGAACCATGTTGGGCATCCACAGATATGCTCTGAATCACACAGATATTACAAACAACATACCAAACACACACACATATTGCTAACATACAACCTGTCAGGTGCAGTGCAAACACCCCCCCCGAGTGCAAAATACCTATCCCAGCAGACTGATGGTCCCCTGACATTGCAGATGCTGAGGTAACAGTGATCATCTGCAAAGCAGAACACACAGCAGCAAAGGTATGTGATGGTGTCCTGTGCTGAGGCCAACATGGACTCCAAGAATAATGGAATGCCAAATCACACTACTGCCCAATGTCAGCCTTACCACAGGATATGTACCCAAAGAGCAGTGTACAACAACAGTGGTCCATCACAACAAAGGTGTTGCCTGAATGGATACTCCAAACTACCACCCCAGGATCCTGACAAACTTGTTCTGCACAGCTATGGAAAGGATCAGTATGTACCGCAGACAGAAGGCTATTGTGGACCTACTGATATGGGACCCTACACAGTGTGGCTGTCGTAACTGCAGAACCTGCCCCTAAACATGTCTGACCCATTTGAAGCAGTCATTAAGGTCATTGATGAGGGCAATGTGGTCCACACAGCGTAGCTGGACCGTGCACATGCTTCTAGACAATACCGTACGAGTTCAGTATGGATATGTTCGGCAGCTTAAATATATATCCCTATGTCAGTAGAGGGGTTGCAAACCAGACCAAGGACAGAACCGATATGGTCAGACATGCCGCATCCATGTCAGTCTACAAAGAGGATATGAGTGGCATCCCACAAGGCCTGGTCTTGGCCCCCCCACCCCCGTTCTGTATATATGTCCCATAGGTATAGGCCAACATGGAAGGACTGTGACTGAACATGTATGCAGAGGAGTACAAACAGCCCACCATGTCCGAGCCCCAGCTGACACAAGCAACCCACAAAAGGGCCACCTGCAAACAGACAACTGTAGCCATAGCCATGTCAGCAAGCTAACTGCAGAACTGTGTATAGACAACCACCGTGGATATACAGTAAGTGCCCACAAATTACCACACAGGTGTTAACCCATGAGGTACCTAACATGTAATGTGAGACCTGGGTACAAAAGGTGATAAATATCCTGCACTGGACAAACATGTGGCTGTAGTATTCTCAGAAACATGTACCATATACCCACCCAAACATGAAGGTTGGCAGATGTAGATAAGGGGAACTCACTGTGGCTCTGCAGCCATCCACCATCAGTGTCACAACTGACTACAATAGCCCCTGTGGGATATACCGCAGCAGACACCTCCATCAACTGTAAAGTCCACAACAGTACCCCACCAGGGGTAGCAAAGAGCATGAACAGATGCCATGTGTTGCCTGAGTAAACAAACTGCAGCCCCACACACTGCCATCCTTCCCAGCTACAGGAAAGCTGTGCCTGATGTATGAAGCCATGTCCAACCTGGAATGAATGAACATGGTGCACCTTGTACAATCTGAATGGCAGTGAGCTATGCACATGAGAGACCTGAACCCCAGCACTGACATACATAGGACAAGCTGTACAGAATGATCCATAACACAGAAGGCACCCCCACTCTTCAGTAAACTCTTGGTACAGGTCAGCCAGAGAGTCACATATCGACACCCCTCAAGAGGAATCCTGATGAGTGTATGGGAGATGGTAGGCTAACCCTGGGTATCACTGTTATGTCAGAGGTAGATGGAGGCACAGTATACTAACCATGACATATGTCATGGCAAACTCCAGTTACAATGTGTGTCGAAGGACAAACACACCCTGTGACTAGCATCAGAAATGGCCTAGGGAACATCGCTAGTATTTGCCAATGTCCACCCATGTTATGGAATACACTAGCAATGTTGGACGAGCCTGGTGTAGGTAGTCCATATCTGAACATATTGCAACATGGTCATATGTGCACAACTGGCCCCTACACAGTCTGTTGTGCTCACTATGAAGATGTCAAGCAGTAATAGGACTAAAGCCCAGGATACTGTCCACCACAGTGAAAGTACTAAACCAGTACACTATACGGTACTCCAATGTTAGGTCATTATGAAAGTATGTTGAGAACTGTCTGCAAAGTATCCCATGCAATCCCTGCAGGCACAGTATAATCCCTGCTGTGGCAGACATGAAGCAGTTGGCCAGTTAGTACACAACATGACACCCAACACACAACCATAAACTTGAGATATTGTTGAAGTTCACACACACCCAAATATGTGGTGGACTTCAGAGTGCAACATATGGAAAGCTCACACTGGGCATGCTCGCACACTTTGATAAATGAAGCATATGTCAGACAACATGCCATGGAAAGGCTGAACTGGGCATGCTCACACACTTAGGCCATATCTCCGTTTAGCAGTTGGCCACACATATCTGGTATTGGTGCGTGTCAGTCCAGGAACCAACCACAACACAGCAATCAGCCCAGTGCACACAGTAAATGACTACAGAGACATAAGTGATATAGTGGATCGCTGTCATATGCAAACATCTTCCACAGATACACAAGTTGGTCATAGGAACAGGGAATGCTATGGCAATAAAGACCTGCAAACAGTAGAACAGCACAACAAATATTGTGCATCCGACAATTGAACATATGGGTGTAGAGGTCAATACTAGGCTTGTTGCCCTAGGGAATGACAGCTCAGCCAGAGTGCGCTTGGCATCTGCATCCCTAGGATAGTAGGCTACTGTGCCACTGTAAAGTAGGTCACAGAAGGCAACATGTGAGGCTAGTGAGCTGTGCCTCTGTCAAGCAGGGGCACCGTGGAGGTCCCAGGGATTGAATGTGCTAAGCCACAGCCATGTTGTCGGTGTGTGCTGTGAGAGGGTTGCTGAGGATCTCTGACAGTAGGTGTCCATCAATAACAGACTGAGGGGAGCCTTATCTGCATTTTCTGGATGATTCCACTGTCAACACTGTGTTGTAATGAGTATGTGTGAATGAAGTGCCATGCTGGAACTGTTCACAGATGTCCTCCCTCTGTGGGCTACAGCTCTGCAATGTATTAGGTCACTCTGTCTGTTGTACGGTGCATATATGGCTGGTGTACAGCTGACAGGTGTCTTGTTGTGGAGCAGTCATGGGTATATGTGGGATAGCATGACCAATGCAAGCCATACACATGCTCATAGAATGCAATTGTCAAGGATTATGCTGAGTGGCTAGTATAGTCCTCCAGCATGGGTCCTCTGAAGTCTTCCACCCCAGTCTACACAAGTGTAGAGTCTGCTTGTGCTAAATACTGCTTGTGTGCAGTGACAACCTTGCCTGGGGGTGGCGATGGGATATGGATGTCCAGGGGAAGGTGGGTATGGTCAGATATCAACAATGGTGGTCTACCTCTGGTGTGGAACAGTGAGTACCCACGTTGCAGATGGACAGGTGCAATATGTATTCCCCCATGTGGCTGTGGTGTGTGGTTCTGCCATAGCACATGGACCCACAAATTGTAGTGGCTGTAGGGTAAAGTGGTAGAGGCCTGAGTAGTTCTCACACACAATATGCCTGTACCTGATGTTAACAACTGGAATGGTGTATGTGAACACCTGCATATCCTGGCACTGTTCCCAGGGAAGCTAAGTGTGTGTCCTGGATGTGGGTGTGGTGTTCTGGACTGGTTGTGTTGTGTGTTACAGGTCCTTTGGTCCCAAAGCATGGTATAGAACATAACCTGCCAGTGTGATGTGCATATCTGACCCTGACGTAGGTGGCTGCAAATGCATATATATGCTATCCCCCACCTGACAGGTAGTGCTACATGTACATACCTCTGTAGAAATAAAGATGTCAGCACCCTATAAATACTACAGGTGCAGAATAGATGCCCAGTAATTCGGATAGTGCGCTCTGCTAATGCATCTCTCTTAAGTGTCATAATATAGTTAGGTAGGGGTTTGAATCCTGCAAATGCTCCGTGCGTGTCTGAGTGGGTGAGTGGGGTTTGTGTGTGTGAAAGGCTGTGAGAGGGAAATGTCCCTTTTGGCAACTGGGAAAACACACTACAGGATGCACATTCCCCTTTCTAAACACTGATGATGTCAGCACCCTATAAGTATAGCAGGAGAAGGGAAACAACCTAGTAATGTGAATAGCGTGCTCCGCTAATGCGTCCGTCTCCAGTGTCATAACTTAGTTAGGTAGGGGTTTGAATCCTGTACATGCTCAGTGTGTGTGGAGGGGGTTAGTGCGTGTTCAAGACTGTTTGAAAGAAGTATCCCTTTTGGCAACTGGGAGAACACACTACAGGATGCACATTCCCATTTCTAAACACTGATGATGGCAGCACCCTATAAGTACAGCAGGAGAAGAGAAGTCTCCCTGTAATGCGAATGGCACGCTCTGCTAATGTGTCTGTCTCGAGTGTCATAACATAGTTAGGTTGTGGTTTGAATCCTGCAAGTGTGTGTGTTTGGATGAGGGGGTTAGTGTGTGTGCAATTTTGTGTGAGAGAAATGTCCCTTTTGGCAACTGGGAGAACACACTACAGGATGCACATTCCCCTTTCTAAACACAGATGATGTCAGCACCCTAAAAGTACAGCAGGAGAAGTGAAGTCTCTCTGTAATGCGAATAGCGCACTCTGCTATTGCATCTCTCCCGAGTGTCGTAATGTAGTTAGGTAGGAGTTTGAAACCTGTAAATGACATATGTGTGTGTTTGGATGTGGGGAGTTTGTGTGTGTGTATTTCCGTATGAAAAACATGTTAGCTTTGGCAATCAGGAGATCACACTACCTGATGCACATTACCCTTTCAAAATACTGATGTTGTCAGCACCCTATAAGTACAGCCAGAGAAGAGGAACTATCTAGTAATTCGAATAGTGCACTTTGCTAATGCGTCTTTCTCACATGTCGTGACTTAGTTAGGTAGGGGAATGAATCCTGCAAATGGCAAGTGTGCGTGTGTGTGTGTGGGGGTAGTAGGGTGTGTGTAAATGCAAGTGTGAGAGAACAGATCCTTTTGGCAAATACTACAATATGCCAGATGCTGCATATTCCCCCAGTAAACACAGGGGATGTCACCACACTATCAGCACAGCCAAACAGAGCTAGTTGGCTAGTAATGCCAATAGTGCGCTCTGCTACTGTGTCTATTACCATTGTCAGAGTACAGATAGGTATGTTTTGGTAACCCACAACTGCCACGTGTGGTTGTGTCACACAGTATGACCTTGTGTGGGTCTTTGTACATAACAATGCATGCCATTGCCTAAACCAGCAATGGCATTGCACACATGATGTATGTGTGTGACACATACACATAAATACCTGTGACCTGCAGTAGTTACCATGTCTGACACATGCCTCGAGTGGATAAATGGTATTTGCAATGTATACCAATATGACTGTGTCTTACTATGCAGGGTCCGCACGTGGTATGCCTCTATACAGTGTGGGTGTATATGGTAAAATACCTACAGCAGGGGATACACATCTGGTCTGGGCCATATAGTGTACATGTAGTCGATGTACAGGTGCTGCATGTTTTCACCTGTTGTGGTAGTGGTAACATGTCATTCCACTGCAATTCAGTGACCACATGCTGTCAACCCTTCAACTAGTGTGTTGTAGCTACAGTAATGCTCATGCACAATGTTTGGCTCGATGCAGTCCAGCCATATAAACACAGTTCTTGAGACTGTCATATTGCCAGTGTTGTTATGAAGGATAGGTGGTCTTCCTGTGTATGGGAGGGTTGTGTGTGCCAGTCTATGAACCAGATGGCAGTCCAACACACTGTTAGCTGCACATGATTAGGCCCTGATGCTTTGTGCTGTGCCAACAACCTGGAGGTGTGTGTATCTGTGGTACCTTGGGATACCACCCCCCTGTCCATGTGTGTTACATGTGTAGGGGACGACAGGCATGGTATGGGGCATAACCTGTCAGTGATGGGTAACACCTGTGAGCCATGAATCAGGAATCTGGTACTGCACAGACATTGCAGTTCACCGTGCTGAGGACAGTGTCTGGTGCATGCATCTTCCGGTGTACACTGCTGTTGTTGTGTAGCAGCACTGTTAGTGTCCTAACCTGTGTGATACCCATGGAGGTGGCTATGTAAACCATGTCCTGCAGCATAAGGCAGTATGTGTGTACCAAAGAGCTTTGCCATTATACATCAGGCCATGGGTGTCACGTGCAAGATGACCCTTGTACATCATTGTGGCTTCCCTAGCATGTAAGCACACGTTGACAGCCAGCGGATACCCTATGAATGACAGTGGAGAGTGAGCATAATGTAGACATACAACACCCTTCCCACATATAGTGGTAGCATACCTGGCAAGGGTATGTTGACAACCAAGATCAGGCTCATACTGGCCTGTGCCACATGCTGAGAGATCCATTCTATGTTCCCTATCATGTAGTCCAGGAAGGTATGTCTCAGGTCAGCCATACTGGCATGGTCAATGAGTGAGTCATATGTGTCCATGCCTCTGACTGACCTGTATGCATGTGTTTTGTGGTGGACCATAGTGCCCCTGAGGCATATCACTGTGACCTTCACCAGATACAGCCTGTTGAGCGGGACCCCAGTGCAGCACCCAAGACAGGTACCTGACACGTCTGTAGCAAGTGTGTTGTGTTGCCCTACAGGCTGTGAGTGTGTGGCACAGGGGATGTGTGTGCCATGTGTGGCATGTGCTCTGTTCCGACGGAACATATGCCTGTGTGGCAGCTGCGGAGGTGTGTGATGCTCAGGCAGGATGCTATTCTGAGTCCCCACGTATGCCCCAGTGTGTTCAGCATGCTGTCAGTGCATGTCAATGTCTGACTTGTATTGTAGTAACTGTAATATATTTTATTTATTTATTTATTTATCCTACATTTGTTGACCGGGATAGTCCGACTGGATGCATGTCCATTTCCAGGGGAGGCCCGGGGAGAAAAGCTACAAGGGTAAGCAGATACAGCATTACATAATCCCAGCATTACATATTACAAACAGATTATTTACAGAGATTACATAAGTAAGCAAGTTAAACATGTTCCACAGGTTAATGTTAGTCCTGAGCACAAGTCAGGATTAAAGTAAATTACACAGTAAACTGGTTAACAGATTTTACACATTCGAGTTAGCCAGGCTTGAGACATTGACATAGCCAGTTAAGTGACAGATGTTGTTTGAGTCTAGTATTAAATTGACCTAAGGTGGAAAGTAAGGTAATATCAGCTGGAAGTGAGTTCCAGGATCTACTTACAGAGTTTGCAAAGAGAGAATCACCGGCTGTGTTATTAAATTTGCTAGTCTGAATTAGTAGTTTGTTAGAGGATCAAAGCGGTCTAGGATTGTTATAGGGGGTGATAATATTTGAAGTGCAGGAGTATTGTCCGGATTATAGAGGATTTTATAGGCCATAATCAGTTGGTTATACTGTATTAGGCTGGGTATTGCAAGCCAACCAAGCTGATTTAGATTGATGCAATGATGTGTCCTAAAAGGCAGCCCAGTGGCAAACCTGGCAATGTGGTTGTAGCAAATTGAGTGTTTGTTAAGGACAGTCTTGTTCATATTCGAGTAGAGGGGATGCATACAGAAGGGTTGAAAGAAGGTGTGAGCGAGCTATGGCACCTTTAGCTGGAGGGGCTAGGAAGGCTTTTATTCTTTAAAGTGACCCTAGTTTTTTATTGATGGCTTTGATAATGTGGTTAACATGTAGGTCACATTTGAGATTATTGTCTATGATGACACCTAATAGTTTAGTAGATGGGTCGGGGAGATTATTGTGCCATCAGTTGATGTTATGGTAAAGGTGAAAGCGGTAGACCTACGTGTTGGTGAAATAACAGCAGTTTAGTTTATTTGGGATTTAGGATCAGACAATGTTCAGAAAGCCAGTTTTCTATTGTATTAAAGGTGGTCTGGGTAGCTGACCATAACTCTACTGGGGATGTGGCTGAGCAGATCAGAGTAGAGTCTTCAGCATATTGGATACAGCTGACTTTTGGGATGACAGTATAAAGGTCGTTAATGAAGGTGGAGAACAGCAAGGGCCCTAGTATAGAGCCTTGTGGTACTCTGAGGGTGTTAGGTAGAAGGTTAGAGAGTTTGTTCTGCCAGAGGCCAGCCTGCTGTCGACCATGCAGGTAGGATTGAAACCATTGGAAGGCTCCAGTATCTAGACAGAATGTTTGCAGGGTGTGGATTACAAGTTGGTGATCAACCATATCGTATGCCTTGGAAAGATCCAAAAAGAGGGCTGAGGATATATAATTAGTGTTGCAAGTATGGTTTATGGTGTTAGTAAAGGCTAGGAGGCCTGAAGTAGTGCTGTGATGAGGACGGAAGCCATGCTGAGTGTCTGCCATAAGGCGATTTTGGATTAGGTGGTGCATGAATTGTCTATAAATAAAGTTTCCATAATCTTTGCAAGTGGAGAGAGTATAGCTATTGGCCTATAATTGGAGAATTCAGTAGAGCTGCCTCCTTTGTGAAGTGAGATTACATAGGATATTTTCCAGATGGTGGGAAATTTAGATTCTACCATGGTTCATTTGATTACTTTTGAGACGGGGTAAGCAATAGTATCATCTGATTTTGATAGGTACTCGGCAGGGAGTTGATCAGCAGAAAGTGTAGTGGGTTTCACTGTTTCAATCAAGGTACGGAGAAGTGAAGTGGTGACTGGTTGGCAGCTGAATAGAAGTAGGTTTCTAGGGGTGCTACTTTCAGGACCAGGGGAGCTAGGAGGTAGATGGCTAGCTAGGGCTTGAAATGTCTCAGTAAAGAATTGGTCAAAACTATCAGAAACATCTTCAGGGGTTTTATCAATAGTAGTAGCTGGGATTGGGGTTGAAGTTTGTCCAGGATGTAGTATATATGACATGCCACCTGACAGGGTATGGCATTACTGGGTTCAGAGAGCCCAGTCCCCAGATTGGCTGTGTGGTGGCATCCCACACATGTGTTGTACGTTCCTGGCCAAGGGTGATGGCTGACTGCATACATGTGGCAGCTGTGACATTGCCACATGACTCACATAAACCACAACTGGACCATAGAGGTGATTCACAGGTTACCTTTGCACATGCTACCTTAGTAGTGTGATTGCCATGGTGAGTACCAACACATAGGGCCAATGGGGAACAACATACTGAAGGTGTGTATGTGTGGGTGTACCACTACTGTTTCATAGCACTGGCATATATGACTGCACACGTGGGTAAATGCCAGGTAAGACATGTGCAATGTGTCACAGGCAATGTACATGCGTACAGGACAGACAGTGATGTTCTGTCATGTGTAAAGTTGACATACGTATTGTACGCTATGCAGATGTCACTAGGAGTCTACAGAAGCACTGTAACTCTGCATTGCAGGTGTAAGCAGTGTTCCAGGGAACCCCAAGCGAACATGCATGCAAACAAAGCTACAGTAAACAGGGCTGGAGGTAGTGCATTGTACAAGAAAGAAGGGGTAACAATAACAGTAAGTAACAATGCAAATATGTAGGCACTATCAACATGTACCCAGGAATACACAGTGCAGATGCCCATGGTAGAAATGATATTATGTCATAGTTATTTGTGATGTGGATTACATTGGTACTGCACACATATCTACATGCGCGAACATCCACATTGCATAGTCGTTGTGGGCAACTTGACACCATTACTGTACATGTCCACCATTGCATATCACTACTTATGTTAGCTTTCCCCCGTGCTACCCATGTATGCGGCTATCTGTTGACAACCTTACCACCGGCATGCAATTATGCGCAGCTGTTACACTTTGCTATGTACTCTGGGTGCAGATAACAATTCAGGACATTCATACAGTTACTGCAGCAGGCATGCTGGGATATACACACAGTCATAGCAGCACACTGTACTGTTACCAACATGATACTACTCATACACTTCTATGTAGTCACCCTGTGCATCAGCAACATGTTTACCTGTTCCTGCAAAGATGTTGGAGATTGCAGGAGGTGGCACAGTATCATCATATGCACAGGGTGTGGATTAGGTATGCCTGAGTCAGCCACTGATACCACCAATTGACGTGTGTGTATGTGTGTCAGTGAGGGGCAGCAGTACAGGGTGGGGCAGTGTTGGTGCAGTGTGTGTGTGTATGTGGTCACCCTAGGTGTTAACATTTCGCATGTGTGTATGCATGCACACAGTTCCACCTCATGGCTGCCATATACAGGGGTTTGTGGACAGCCACAGACTGCACCTGGCAGGTCATACAGATCAGTGTCTGTGGGCACGGACACGGTACCTGTGCCTGGCAGGGGTGCTATGGACCGTATCCAGTACTAAGCCAGACTGGGTACTGTCATCAGAAGTGGGAGTGTGTTGACTGGACACAGGTCCCTGTTGGGACTGTCCAGAGCCACGTGCACTTGGTCTCCTGGGGCGTTCCAATGACAGCACAGACCCAGCATTGCTGGGGCTGCTGCTGGCACTATGGGGGCATGCGCAAGCCTGTTGTCATCCGCGCCGACTGCCAGCTGCTGCTGTTGCCAGCATACGGCCATGTCGACGCTGCAAACGCCTACCATTGCCCTGGCTCATGGACATCTGGTTGTGGAACTGCTGTAATATGTCCCCACAATGTCTGTCTATGACATCGGTGAAATTACGGATAGCATCCGCAATGTCATGCATACTGTCTGTCATGGCTGTGCGACATGCTCTCAGCTCCCTCAGACCCTATCTGGTGCACCTTTCCATGTGCGACTGTGCCTGCATGACAGTCTGAAACATAGCTGAGGTTGACAGACCTCTTTGGGCACGTTGGCCAGAGGCAGTACGCCCATGGATGCTCCCACGAGAACCCATGGGCAACTGTCTGTATGGTACCATCAGATGACCCTGCCCATGGCTGCTGTGTGGGGACGCATGTGCCACAGGTACCACATTACCCTGGTCTATGCCCACTGTATCCTGTCCATCACCTAGGGACAATGGTGACAAAGGATGTACTGGCAAGATGGCTGTGCACAATGATGGGGTTGACAGCTGTGTACTGTCAATTGGCTGACCAATGGTGGACCCTGACACACCTTCCTGTACCATTACACAAATATCATCATTACCAGTACCCGTGGCACAAGATTCAGGTTCCCTGCTGCAGGTCACCAGAGCAGCACCAGAACCTGTGGGAGGAAGACAGGAAACAGAGTTTACAGTCTCCAGACATTGTTACCAGTGATGCACTTCTACACACATGCACACATGCACACATGGACACATGCACACATGCACACATGGACACAGGCACAAATGCACACATGGACACAGGCACACATGCAGACATGCACACGTGGACACATGCACACAGGCACACATGCACACATGCACACAGGCACATATGCACACATGCAGACATGCACACGTGGACACATGCACATGTGGACACATGCACACATGCACACGTGGTCATGTGTACACATGCACACATGCACACATGCACACGTGGACACAGGCACACATGCACACATGCACACGTGGACACAGGCACACATGCACACATGCACACGTGGACACAGGCACACCTGCACACATGTACACATGCACACATGCACACATGGGCACAGGCACACCTGCACACATGCACACCCCGCAGTATACACACAGAGCACTACTGAGTTACACTACTGTTACTAGCATTATCAGGACTATTATAGGTTATGTTAAACACACTCACCAGCATGGATGGCCTGCCTTGCTGTAACCCCGGAGGGACCTGCAGAAATTATGAGATTAATGTCAGTGGGCACAACTGTGCCATTGATATTGCATATGATACAGTGTACAGAACAGTCAAGTGTACATATGGCATATTACCTGCACGCTCCATGTCGTGCTGCTGTGTGGAACCAGCCTCCATCATAAAGCAGGTGTACTGCTGTTGCTGTTCCGGGATTGGAGCCACAACACTTAGGAGTAGCCCCTCCAGTCTGGTGAGGGGGGGATGTGTGGCCACCCCACCTCCTGTGGCAACCTGTTGCCTGTGGATATCTGATGCACACTGATGGACACTTCGGATTAAATCACTGCAGTGATGTCGTACCTGCTCATATGTCCTGTTATGCGTGCCAATATCATTTACCCTACGGACAAGTTCTTGCCACAGTGCAGCCCTCTCCTGCTGATTCTGACTGGTGCGGGAAAACAGGATGTCATACTCCCGCACCAGGCTCTGGTGGATCTCCTCATCTTCCGCTACAGAGTAGGCGGGATTACGCTGACGCGCCATCTCCCTGGAAGAGAACACAAACAGGATATCAGCAGACTATGTCAGCAATATATGGCACACATACTATACATGATACTCATGTGTAGTGATATACTACTACTCCCATATGTTGCATGTGTGTGTGTCGTGGTGGATACACGGGTACATGGCCAGATATCAGTGCTCAGCCAACACCTGTGCAACAATACCTGCCACATTCCACACAACATAGTAGCATGTCCCATCGGTCAGCACACACTTACAGGTCCAATGCACAACCTCACTCTGGGGGTTCATCCTAAGGTACTGTATGTGGGATGCCATCCACTACTGTGATGTGGACAGAAGTTACTCGGCCTGGATATACATATCCCACCACCACCACCAGCACAGTAGACTACTTTGATATGTGTGTGATTAGACAGTTATTCACTTGCTGGGACTGAGATGGTATCCATGCAGCACACTGG
The DNA here is from genome assembly GCF_019279795.1 of Protopterus annectens. Taxonomy (NCBI): domain Eukaryota; kingdom Metazoa; phylum Chordata; order Ceratodontiformes; family Protopteridae; genus Protopterus; species Protopterus annectens. The sequence goes on from NC_056731.1 coordinate 419,476,990, forward strand.
GCCAGTGGAAGCCACAACCCACACTGCTGACCCCTTTGCAAATGCTTACCATGGACATGCCACAGATTGCATGGAACTTGCACACACATTTCTAACCCAGACCCTATGCACAAAGGTTAGGCATCCTGTCTGGTGGACCACAGACAGAGGCAGATTGTATAACAATAGCAGGAGGCTACTGCAGGACAGAGCATATTCACATTAAGGGAAGGCATCTGTGGTCAGCACTGGTACTATGCTACGGTCCATCATAACAATGGCCACGGCCTACTCTGGGAGGGAAATGGCCACAAACACTTTGGATGACCACAAGGCCTTCTTCAGTTATGTTACACATATGGACCACATGCCTCAGATATGCTCTGTGTTAATACACACCTACTTAACATTCACCAAACACACGGATATTGGCAACAGTCTTGCAGACAGGTTCGGTGCACGTATCCCCCCTCCTTCTCCCCCACCAGTTGAAATATTTATCACAGCTGTATGTAACCTCCCTATCATCTCACATGTCCAGGTGAGGGCCGCCCTCAGCAGAGCAGAACACACAGCATCACTGTGGCCTCATGGTATCCCTGGATGTGTGCTACCTGCACTCCGAGAGGACATACAACCGCATATAACACTGATAATGTATCTTGACCATACTACAGGATATGTACCTGGACAGTGGCATACAGCGACAGTGGTCCCACACCACTAAGGAGGCACCTCAACTGACCTTGGCAACTACCACATCATATGCATAACTGGCCTGGTCTGCTAAGCTATGGAATTATGCAGTATGGGATGCATATGCAGTGATATCGGGTACCTGCAGACACTTGTTCCCAGCCAGTGTGCCTTTGTGATGGGCTGATCCTGCCTTTTGAACCTGGCTGACCTTTCAAAGCAGTCACTACAGCCATTGCTGGGGGCAACGCACAGACAACTGCTGCCAGGATCATGGCCTAAGACTGATTGACATGTAATGTATGGTCATCCCCTTTTGGTGGAACTACGTACACACAACATATCACATGGACATACCTATAGATACAGACCTATGACACATTTGGAGGGTTCACAGTATGCACACTATTAGCCTGCTACTTTGCATTACCTGTGTTTGTTACAGCTGGTTGCGTTACCACTGCTTCTGCTTGCTGCTGCTACTGTCACTGCTGACAGCTTAGGGTCACAGAGTCACAGTGTATATATTTTTTTTTTTGTTCTCTCTCTCTCTCTCTCTCTCTCCCTCACTTTTCTCTCTTCCTCTGTCTGCTTCCAGACAGTGCAATGAATATATTGCATGTGTGGAGTGTTAGTACTGGATGCTTTTGTAGGTATCTGCATAGGTCCATGTGATGGCCTCTGCACCAATTGTAAGCCAGCATTTGCTAATTGCATACAGCCAGTTGTGTACTGATTGCAGTTCTCACTGTGATTTCAGGTCAGTGCTATAAAAGGGTATGTGGGATAGGCATTGCCCTTTCAGATTGTAAGGGCGGGGACCATGCTGGTATGCTGTGGACAGTGTTCTGTGAGTGTAAAGGTTAGTATCTCTCTCATGATTCAGGCTGTGTTGTAGATTCACATTTCTCCATTCCTCTCTCATGTTCCCTGTAGTAAGTGTATATGCACAATGACTCCTACAACTATATATATATATATATATATATATATATATATATATATATATATATATATGTACATATACATACATTTATATATGTACTTTAACTGTCATTATTACCTACAAGCTACCAACTAGCATGGCTGTTTGTGTTCACACAGTGCTATTGTGGGAATCCAGTAGTTTTGACAGTAATTCTACATGACATGCTTTGGGTACTACACATCCTATATTCCCTTTACATTCATCCCTACTATTACATGTTATATTTATTTTAGCACAATGTTCTTGTATAAGAGTCATGGCTTATTGGTAGGTCATACAGACTAGTGTTTCCAAGGTGCTGGGTTCGGGACTGACAGTGGGATTTTATTTAGCTTTTGAACTGAGTACAGGACCTGTCAATCAAAGTGACTAAGGCACTTTTAAGCAGTTGTAACCGGATTAGTGCTGGTTTGCACGGAGCTCACTCATGCGCACTGGCATTCAGCTCCACGCACACATGCGCACACTCGCTTACAACCGCTTAACAGTGCTTACTCTGGCGCACACCCGCGCTATTTTCTTTGAAAGAAATGAAAATGGGGAGACAGGGAAGTGGTGAAAAAGGGGTCACAAAGAGGGTAAGACAGTAGGGAAACAAGCTTGGGATTTGCAGGAGGGATGTAGGTAAGGCCCATAGCTGCCCATTTCTTCATAAGCAACAGCTGTGCATATGTATGTAATTCGGTGTGACATTTGAAACCTTCCACCCCTGAGAGAGGTGTCAGGACAACAATAATACTTGTTGTACAGCCAATTGTAATTGATAGATTCCATGTCCAGCAGACATGTGTGAGGAATGGGCAGCTATGTATGGGGCATAACTTTTTTGTGGGTACAGAGTGCCCTTTTTTTTTTTTTTTTTCAGGTGAGAGTGGTATGTCAGGTGAAGGAAGTCGGTACACCTGGGGAGGTAGGTTGGGTAGGTAAACAGACAAGACAAACAACACGCATACAGGGGCGGTGTAAGACACGTGTGGGGGGGGTTACACAATTGACGGGGATGGAGGTTTGGATATCCAGAGCCCATGAGCCCATAGATGGCAACAGTGGAACTGATATCCCCACCCATGGGCAGTTGCCACTGTTCCTTCACTGCCCATAATGGGGCTGTGCTGGGGGCTGTGTAGGCCGGGCAACAGGCATGCCCGTTAGTTGTGCCACCCATGCCTCAAGCTGGCGTAGGGGCTCGAGAACAGAGTCCCGAATCTCCCTACGCACCACAGTCCGGATGCTATGGAGGGTGAGTGGTGGTTCTCCTCCGGCCACACTTGCAGAGGGGGGTGAGCCCCATCCCCTGCAGTGTTTCCACCCGCAGGTGGCACAGGGCCACCGGAGGAGGGTCCGGACTCGGCACTAGTGCCAGGTACACTCGCCAGCTGAGCTGGGAGAGGTGGGTCCGCTGGAACCCGCCTTCCCTGTCGTCCTATGTTTTGCATTATGTCATGACAGTTTGGGTTAGTGACATATAATACCATTCACAATTAGTTGTAACAGCATGCATTAGTATTCCCATTAACCAAACACCCAGATATTCACACCACTGAACAGCGTGCATAACACATGCATAATTTGAACAGCAATACACAGTCCAACAACATGCAGGGTTAATTGATGGCAACAGGCCATCAGGTTTGGATGTATGAACAGGGTAGATGCATCAACAGACATGCAAATATATATGACCCAAAAGGACAAATGTCCAGGGGTGTTAATTGTGATTGCACATACCATTTTCACATGGAATGGGTTATATGTGGTTATAGGGTGGGGTGAAGAAAATAATATTAACACCTTCAAATTCCAATACATATGCTGTACATTTCTAATAGCTACAGATATATACACACTACTGTTCTAACTACAGTTTCCTATATGATAACTATTTCAACTTGGTGATAGGACTGTTACTGCAACATCAATATACATTTTATTGTTCTTCATACACATTCATATCTAGCTTTGTTCAGCTACATCATCCTGCTACATTTGCTTTATATAGCTGTAGACAAGTGTGGATGCTTGGTATATCAGACAATCATCCTATCTGCATATTGCAGACTGAGAGCAACATATCCAGAGTTTGGGATACACATTCCAGATGCAGCAACACTTTGAACAGATTTCGCTGTTTGGTTTTGATTCTCACATGCATTTCATTCTGTCTTGACAGCAGTATACTTTATTCAGGGGTTATTACTACTGTATTGCTGGATTCATGACACTTTCTCACACTCTCTCACTTGCTTTCATTTTACTATTCAGGATGGTACTTATTTCTAGGCTTTATTGACATGTTTTACCTCTAGTTATTACAATCCTTTCCAGCAGTCTCACTTCTGTCATGTTTCAGTATTTCAACAGGGATATATTTCACACATGTGATTTTATCATCTTCTGCAGCTATATTTTTCAGCCTGCTGCAGGTTTTGTACCATTTTCTTACAGGTGGGGCATTTTTATTTCAGAATTTATGTCAGACATTTTCATTTTTCGGTTTAACTTACAGGCTGAAACACACTTTTGTAATCAAGCAATACTTGCAGACACTTTCACACTGTTACTTGCACATTTTATTCCTTAGTGACTACACTGCACTCTTTTGCTGACTGTCATACTTTTATATTTCTTTACAGTTACTGGTAGTGGATTACTGACCTGCCTGGTGGCGCAACCGCACCAGCCTATCACCATAGGCTCTGTGGTTCACAGAACGGACACCTGCAGCTGTAATATAAATGAAGTAATATTGGAATACACATCTCCATAATATCAGCTAGTTTAATTTCTTACATACATAATTAAATGTAACTTACTCAGTAGTGGGGCGTTGGGCATTTGCCGGGCCTCCTGGATCCAAAGGTTCAGTTGGTCCTGCTTGCATCTCTTCAGGTCCGCATGGTGGTGACGGACCTGCTCACCAGTCCTTGGAATCCCTGTGGCACTGGTGAGATCATGAGCCAACCGGTCCCACGCCTCAGCCCTGTATGCTCCCCAGAGGACCTGGCCCTGCATGAGTTGGGCCTCATGATTGTGGACTAGGAGCCAGACCATGTACCTGGACTCCTCAACGCCCCACCTCTGTGCTCGAAAGCAACTACCCTCTCCTACTCCTGTCATTCTGCCTGCAGTTCAGTTCTACAATCGTTTATTCTGTGTATTCCCGCCTATGGGGCTTATATAGTCCATTTTCCCACACATATCTGTGATTGGCCATTTTGGAATTGTATCAACTTCAGTAAACCTGCATTGTCATGCTCCAGTTTGTATTCATTCCTATATATTAGCTATTATTGCATTCCTAGGTACTGCTGTCATGGCTTAGTGGTTTGGTATCTTGACTATGGTGTATAGTATCCTGGGTTTGGACCTGGCCACTGCTTTTTATTTTTCATGACTGTCTAGACATGCTGAGGGGTGTGTCTGTGTAAAAGCAGTTTTGATACGGCTTGCTCAACGTTGCCCATCGGTTAGCTTGTTTGCGCGGTGCGCAGCTCTGCGCAAACGGGGTATGCTGGTTTAAGCCTCATTTGGCTATCGGCATGCATATTACGCTCAGCTGAGCTAGGGGCACTTAAATTCAGCGTGTTAAACCACTGCTCAGCTACAGGCACTCATTTTGCACCAGTTAAACCACTGGTCACATATGGGCAGATGCACTCACCCTGTTAAACTGTAGCTCAGCTATGGGCACATCTGGCATTTTTTATTCTTTTGTTACCTCACATTTCTTCAATATAAATGGGCTATTTCATTACATTTTACATAAAATGTGGTTTTATGTGTACATATTTGTCAGGGACTTGTTTCGTGCTTATTTTGCTACAAATAAAAATTGGTGTTGTGGGGGCTCGAACCATGAATGCCTGCTCTTCAGCCAACATCTCTACCACTACGCTATTGCTTCCTGGCTTACTTTGCATATTTAGTTCTTATATGCTTTCCCACTGACTGCTAACTGTAGCTGCACTACGGGCACGCCCGTGCAAACGAGCGCACTCATGGTTAAACATTTTTACAATTTAAAAAAATATATATAAAATGTTTATTTATATGTTTTCTGTTCATAGTCTGTGAGGGCATGTGTTGTGTTGTGTTTATTCACATTTCCGTGGACTCTGTCATGGGTGTTTACTTTGGGCACTTTTCCTCTTCTGGGGGCATGTCCGCTTACAGGGCTCGGCCTACGGACACGCCCCTACTGTCTTACATGGACCGTGTTAGCCTTAGGTGTGATTCAGCATGCTCTCATGAATATGCAAAGCATGCTGACATCACTCCGTTTAACTGCAGCCTCCGTGTATGAGTTATAACTCTTACACGGAGACTTTGTGAATCCTGCCCATAGAGTATATTAAAAGAGGATGGGGAATAAAAAGAATACATGAGAAATTATGGGATGAAACAGGTGAATAGGAAGATTTGCAGTTATGAAATGATCATATAACCATGAAAGACTTCTATGAAAACTTGCTGAATGGTGGATTGAATTTAAAAAGCGGTATAAAAGTGTTTTTATTCAATGGAAGGATGATGTAAGGAAGAAGAGAAAATAAAATATGGGAAAACGTATAGAAATGTATTAAAGAAGTTAGAAAATAATATAGAGAGTATTATGATATGGAAAGAGAAATATATAAAATAAATTGACAAAAAATGAAGGCATTACTGCTTAGGTAAAGATATTATTTAAAGGGGAGAAAGGTGGAGGTATCTGCATATGTGGGTCACATAGTAAGAAGGATATTGGTATAATGAGAGAAATGAAAAATGTAAAAGGAAAGGTAAGAGAACACAAGAGTAAATTATGAATATCATAGTACAGCATGTGGAAAATAAGTATACTAGTAGAAAGAACGAAAATAAGGGAGAATGGAAAGTAAAACAATTCAGAATGAGTTATGGAAGAATTTGAAAAATAAATTACTGTCAGTGAATTTGATGAAGTAGTTAGGAAAGTGAATGTTGTTTCAGTATTGGGCCCAGATGGTATAGGGTAGAATGTACAAAAATTTAATGGATTGGCAAAGACAGTATTTTGTAAATGTACTGAATGAATGGTTGAAAGAAAAGTTTGTTTTTGAAGAGTTATGTAATGGGATATTAAATTTTAAATGGAAGAAATAATGAGAAGAATGTAATAAAAAATTGGAGACCTATCACACTAATTAACACAGATTATAAATGTTTTATGAGAATAATACAGAGGAGAATGGAAGGAAGGCTGAGGGATATTATGGAAGAAAATATATATGGTATAAAAAGAAAAGGATGTCAAGAATTGTTATCATTTGTGAGAGAAACTGTGGATGATAGTGAAACTTATGATAGGTGATATTAGGGAGGCATTTGATACAGTAGTACATGATGTTTTGTGGAATGTTATGGTGAAGTATGGAATAGGTAATAGAATTAGGAGAGTGTGTATGTCAGCATATCAGAATAATAGAATGAGAGTGTTAGTGAATTTGTGGCTGAGAAAAGCAATATGCAGGAAGTGTAGTATAAGACAACGATGTCCAATGAGTTGAAGATTGTTTGCACTGGTAATGAATGCAAGTAGCTTATAAAATGAAGGATGCTGGATATGTGATGCAAAACGAGGTGGTGATTCTGGTAGTTTTGACATGCACAAATGAGGTAGTTGTAGTTGCTAAGAACAAAATATGGATGAGGAAGGGCTGAACAGATGTTTAAAGGAAATGGAAATTACCTTGAATAAAGATAAAAGTAAGGGTTTGAGTGATGTGAAAACTGGGGGGATGCATTTTTCAATGAATAAAGTGTCTCCGCTAGGGATACAATTTTGGACAAATTATGTAGTTATGATGTAATGAGAGGGTTTGATAAAAGAAATGGAAGAAATATGTCTTTAGAGGAGAATGTATAGGTTAGCATTCAGGAAAAGTGTTTATCTGGTGACTTTGGTATTAATGAAAAAATAGCATTTATGTCAATTGTTTATATGTTCCCAGAAAAATAAAAAAAAGAAATTGTGCAACTGGCATTTTCTTTCATATGGGGTTCAAAAATAAACCCAGTAAAGCGAGGAGTGTTGTATATGAGTGAAGATGAAGGGGGATTTGGGGCTACTAAATCCAAATTCAGTGGTATATTCTGCTTTTTTAAACTTGCGTAGAGTATTAAAGTGATAAAGGAAGAGAATGAGAAATTAGTAGTGAAAATGTTTAAATATAAGTATAAAGAATCTCTGGGAGATGATGATGATAAAAAAGAGAAAAATAATATTTAAATGAAGAAATTAAAATTATTGAGAAAAAATATTAACATGTAAAATAAAAGTTGACGACATAGTGAAAGATAGAAGGATGTGGTATAATAATATGAAGAAAAAGTATTATTATGTAAATCTATGGTTAAAGTAACCAAAGAAGATGGATTTTATCTTGGAGGTAAAGATGGTAGGAATCAAATGGGATAAGCTGATTCTTACAATAGAACAAGGATGTTTGGAATTACCTGATATGAAGGGGTATTTCAGAGTTACACAGTTAAGGTTCCTATACATAGCACAAGCAGAAACCTATAATTAATAGTGGAAAGGGATAATGATGAAACAAAGGAGAAGCTCAAGAATCAAAGAGCCACTAGGATTTTGGATGCAGATTCTTAAGGTGATTAACAATAACCATACAGGATATTATATTCATAAAGTCGCAGAAGATATTATAAGAACTAAGTCAAAGTGGGAATTTAGGAAGGAGATTCTGTCGATAGGGATGACTGCAATTAGAGGCACAGTCAATAGGCAAGAGGGAGTGGAATTTATTGGAGAAAACTGACAAAAGAACCAAGGTACTGGGATCAAATAATTATAGAGGGAGAGGTAATAGGATGGGAAGCGGCCAAGAATTTATTTGGACTGCAAGCCAGAGATTGCTTTCTCTATCAAAGATTGATATCAGAGTATAGGCAAAGAGAAAGAAATAGGGGATACTAAGCAAAAAAACAGCACTGGTAGAATTTCTATAGAATCTAGAACAGAAGCTGCTGTTAAAAAATGAATAATTAGTAGAGCATATACAATCTTGCATAATAAATATAAGAATCAATCAGAGGAAGTTAGAAAGGACTGGGAAGACAATTTGGATAAACACTTCACAAAGAAACATTGGGAGATATATGTATGCATATTTATGCAACAAAGTCTAGAAGATTTAGGATATTTACTTGAAATTGTTTACATACTGTGGTGGTGGTGCTGCGGTAGTGTTGTCACCTCACAGTAAGACGTTATCCTGTTCGATTCTCAGCTAGAGTGTCTTCTGTGTGGAGACATGTGTGAATGGGCGTACCTTTGTTGTAGGTTGTGTGTCAGGGCTGGCAACTCGGCACGTAAAAGTCTACTGCCAATCATTAGTGGACCGGAATTCTGCTGTGGCAACCCCTAACTGGGAAAAGCCGAAAGACACAACAACAACTTGAAAGTGTTTACATAACTATTTTTATACCCCAAGTACACTTCAAAGAATTTTTCCTCAGGTAGACAGCAAATGCTGGAGGTGCAATGGGGAAGAAATAGGTAAATGGAAACATATTTTTACTGGCTGTGTAATGAGTGGGCAGACTTTAAAGATTCCCTGCAGATTACACTGTCAGAGATACTGGGTGAGCAAATTGTTGTAACTAAGGAAATATTTTTGAGCTATGATAGAGAACTGGAATTGCCTAGATACGTTAATGCCTTGCTGAGTCTAATTATGGTGGCTGCCAAAAAAACAATTACTAGAAAATGGAAATCAAAGTCCAAACCAACTGTATAAGAAATAGTGAATATAGTAACAGAGATAAAACAACTGGAATTGGGATGTTTAGAAAAGGGTAGGAACAAATTATATAAAAAAATGGGAACTGTGGGAACAATACATGCAGAGGAGGAATGAGGTTTAAAAGAAGGCAGGATATGAATGAGCTAGGCAATGTTTGACTGACAATGACTGGATAGATTATAAGTGATCTATAATGTTTACAACTAAAATTATGTCAATATGGTTTGTGATGTATAATGTTTGCAACTAAAATGATGTCAATATGGTTTGTTTTCATGTACATAAATGTATAATTGCCTATGTCATACATGATAATTTAATAAAGATGTTTCTGGTTAAAAAATAACCAAAGAAATTATTAAAGCCATTAAAGTAAGGAAAATGGTATACCAATATAATATATTGCCAGAATTTCCTATGGAGACTTTTAATAAATAAGTTACCAGTAAAGGGGAATATGCCATATAAAAAAGTTGAAAGAGTGTCTTTATTTTGTGAGGAGGAAGAGACAAAAGAGCATGTTTTTTTTTAAATGTAAAAGAGTGATGAAACTCTGGAAAAAGTTTTGTGAAGAAAAAGTTTCTGAGAAGATTAATGAAATAAACAATATTGATACAATTGTGATTTGTATGGATATTACAAGACCAAGAAGAAAGAATATGTGAGAAAGGTAGATACAAATTTATTTTATGTAATATTGGGTATTTGGAATGAAAGACTGAATGAAATTTTGCTTAATGGAAAATTAATTTTGGCAAATATATTGCAAAAAAATTAAATTATGGTTGTGGAAGAAGGAGTGGGAGGTTGGTTATAGAAGAGAATAACAATGAGGATGTTATAAGAAAAATGATAAATATTTAAAAAAGTAGAAAACTGTGTGTGTGTATGTGTGTGTGTGTGTCTGTCTGTAAATATGTAAATAGTGTTTTTATGTTGTGTGAAATAAAGGATCCCTACTCTTTTTGATAGGTACGTGAGATCTCTTGCATCTACCTGACTGACCACCAACTTAGGCAGATAGGACCACAGTTTAATGTCTCATCCGAAGGATGATACACTCCAAAGTACAGCAGCCCCCTTATATGGCACTGCAGTGTCAATAATCCATCTACCTGTTGTAGGAATAGAAGCTACATCCTTTTGTATCAAAGGCGAGTGTGCTACCTGTTGTGCGTTGTTATTTTAGATCCTACCTCACCCCTGATGGCTGTCATGAGCACCTGTAGTATACCAGTGGTCTACTATGCCATCAAAGTATGTGAGAATGCTCTCATCACTTACTCACTGGATAATGAGAGCTAGTATTACTATCATATAACACATACAATACAATACTATAGGGCAAAAAGCCACTTTTTCTTTGTCTGTAATAATTATCCAAGGTTTCTTTAAAACTAGAATAATCTTTACTGGCTCTTATACAAAGTGGGAGAGGATTCTTTGTATTGACCATTCTCTTCAAGAACCAAGGTAAACCAAGTCCAGAACTCAGTTAACAGCTGTAACTTTATCATACGTAAAAATCCTCTTGCACATGGTGACTCAGTCCACTGGAGCACCATTCCTTTCCAAAGATAGGCAAGTTGGCATTAGTCACTCATTCCTACCCTCCCCTGCCTGTTTTTTCAAATGCCTGAGTTGCTATCTGAATTAATTTCATCTGGGTCATAGTTAAGACTTTATTACTGACTTCAAACAGCCGGAATCTTGGCTTAGAATTTTAATAGGTAGTTGCACTCAGTGGAAAAAAAGTGCAAAGATGCCTCCTACAGTCAGCTGATCCCTTTTCAAGAAGCTCAGATAATAAATAAAATGTTTTTATTTTCAAGTCCTTGTGCTGAGAAATCTTTCCCACCTGCATCATGCATTCTACCATTCTCGCTGCAGTCCTTATCTTTTCCCGATCAATTGTCTAATACACCTGCAACAAAAGAAATCTGAAAATCAGATAATGAGATGTTGCATCTGATACTGTTTCCCTACCAATGTGTTATAAATGTGGAGAATACAGACAGCTGTTTTGCTATACAGTTTACTTGTTACTGTCGTGTTTTCCAGTAACTCCCATGCTTACGTTTCATCCCAAAGTTTTCCAGTCAACAGTTGTAATGCTACATTAGATAATGTACATCAAAAACAGGATTATGAGAGAAACACTTTGATTAGCGGGAATCAGGAAAAGATGTTTAATTATTCAGTGCCAATGATGATCATGATAAATTTCCATAAAAGATATCACAACATGTATGTGCATGTATCATAACAATCCTGACAAATCTGAGAGTGATGGGATTTTGTCCATTTGTTAAAAAGTGCACTGTAATTTTAAGAATAATTTAACGTGCAGTGTATTACTTTAATTAACTTACAGCTACAAAACGACAGTGGGTCCATTACTATATAGATACAAAGGCTAGCTGGAGTGCAAAAATTGGTATGTTTCCCGAGACACCAAGTTTTCTTGCTACAAGTTACTGACTTTGCCATTGAAAGGTTCTGATGACTGGGTATTTTCAGAACAGATTTCAAGAGATCAATTATCTAAGCATAACATGTCAGATGAATCAGCTTTTAGGCAAGGAGATGACTATCCACTGTTTTATACAGTGTAATAATTATAAAGAATAAAAATGTCTTTGTATTAGAAGAGTAGAGTCCTTTCATAAAATACAGTTTCTAGGGTCAGTGAAACTTCCCTAGCATCCAGAGCATAAACAAGTCAGGAATCCAGACAAAAGCTAATAGAAAGATCAATGAGATGGAGCAGAAGGAATATGACCAGAAGCTAGAAGTTCTAGAACTCTTTTCATCTGGATCAGAAGAGACAAGGTGGCATAATACTGGGGTACAATAGCATGTCAGGGAGATAAGAAGATGTCTTTCTAAAGGAAGGACAGACAGAAAGCAGGAGAGGACAGCAGATCATAGGGATGAACTGCTCCGTGGAGCTCCAAAAATACTTTTGTACAGAGAAGGTTCTGGCAACATGGAATGGCTGGGGGAGAAAGAATCCATGCAGGCATTCAGGACAGCATGGGGTAGGTGGAAAAAGGATAATGGGGAAGTTAAAGTATGGAGGGGAGGTAGAATGATAAATATAGAAAGGTAGTTCAGACCAAGGCTTGTCTCCATCTGCCGTTAAGCAAATGTATTGCCATGCCATGTCACTATCTGTTGTATGAAAGGTTGGACACTAAGGAGGGAGAAAAGGACCTGTACCAATTGGCTAGACAGAGGGACCAAGCTAGGAAAGATGTGCAGCAGATAAAGGATAATGAGGGAAACATACTTACAAGCGAGGAGAGTGTGTT